>NC_051131.1:13227345-13248553 GCF_014839805.1 Manduca sexta | reverse complement strand
TTGTTTCCCTGCGTACTTAAACGAGTATTGGCAAGTAAATAATTTAAAATTCACGTTTAGTTAGTGATTGATTCTAGCAGTTGAAAGAAAAACGAAAAATAATTAATATTCACCATTATTTCGGCCTTAAAAATTTTACCAAATTCGGTAAGATGTTAGTGTGAGTGACGGCTGAAAATGATCTACACTAACTCATCTCATCTTTATGAGTTACAATCCAATGGAATGCAGGGTTGTTTTAACATTGCGGTACTAAATAAAACCACATATATGTCTTCTTGAAAATAAGTCTTTAATGTGCATCAAACAAAATAATTATCCCAAAAGATAATTTTAATTTTACACATCCTATGTCACTACGTTCAGGTTGAAATTAATTATTTTGTTTGATGTTCTCAAACTGGAATACAACATTGCTTACGCATTGCTACTTCTTTTTTCATACGTGCACGGCAAAGCACAGCACCTGATGGTAAGTGAAGTGGGGTCCAATAGAATGTCGACGAGTGATGATTACCCCTTAGGCAGTCGACACAATTATGCTGGCCTGTTGGAACCGGATATACACAGGCTGATCCCGGAATGTGACACTTACGTGGGCCATTATGTCGGGTTTTAACACCTTGTGTACAATGGTCGCAATCCGGGCGGATATAAAATATATCCACCAGCAAAAAGCACGTGGAGGCAGAAATAGATAAAACAACTGTACCTACTTTAAACCACCTAGTATATTTTAACTTTAATCTTATGGTGTGAGACATTAGGTGCATAATAAAGGCACTAAGTTCGAGCGCCATATGCGTTAAAATATAAAAATGGGAGTAATTATTTTGATGGTTATCCGCTTAAGTTCTCATCAAAAAATGCAAAATGGATTAATTAATTCATTTACGCGATAACGATTGAAAGGATTTTGATGTGAATAGTCTCAATTAGCATATAGAGTACTTTACATCGATTGCATATTATTGAGAATAATTGATAAGCTCTTCTCCATTTTCCAAATGGCTGGCGAAAATCATCCGTATGATAATATCCAGTGGTACTATTTTCGATAAAAATCATTCGAGATCAAACTCGCCAAAGCTATGCATAAGTCAGTTCGCAGCAGTAAATTTAATCAGGTTGATACAATACTTACAATAGACAATAAGAGAGGTTCGATTCAAACTGCTAAACATTGCAAGAGGTCCTCTGTAGCGGGTGGTATTTTGGGGCTATCCTATATACCCGTATTATGTAATGGCGGAACGTTAAGCGACATCAGGCAGGAGCGGTTGGGACAAGGTGATTTCATTAGCGGCCAGGAGCCATTCCTAATACAATAAAGAGTACTACAGCCCACAAGATATTTTCAAGGTCTCAATTTGGCGGTCGAAATATATATAATAATATCAACCCTGTACTAAATATTGTTCCACTGTTGGGCACGGGCCTCCTCTACTACTGAGAGAGATCAGGCCTTAATCCACAACGCTGGCCTAGTGCGGATTGGTAGACTTCACACATCCGCGAAATTCCTATAGAGAACTTCTCAGGTATACAGGTTTTCTCACGATGTTTTCCTTCACCGTTAAAGGAAGCGATAATTCGCAAAGAATACATACATCATTTTTTAAAAAAGTCAGAGGTGTGTGCCTTTGGAACTTGAACCTGCGGACATTCGTCTCGGCAGTCCGTTCCACAACCAACTAGGCTATCGCCGCTTGGCGGTCGGAATGTTTTGCACGAATTTAACTTCTAATAACTTCAAACTTTGTTCGTTTTAGTACCTATAGACTACTGCCTTCAACCATTAAACAAAAGTAACTGCAACATGACTCCGACTCCGGTCTTCTCTTACTACAAACCAGGGTCTAGATGTGAGATAGAGTTTTGGAGGGGCTGCCCGACCCTTAACAAGTTTCCAGACGAAGCACTATGCTCTCATTACTGTATCGGGAAGTTATTTAGATATCATGAAGAGGAGAATACAATAATTCCAGATAAAATACGTAACTATACGTATCATATTCCAAAAGGTTAGTTTCACTTAAATAGAGCTGGAAGTAACGAAATAATTATCTATTTTTCTCATTTATTTATAAATGATCTTATAAGTCTTTGAGTTATTTCTGACTTTAAAAGTTTTGTAGTTAATACAAAGTGTATTTAATACATACGTAATATTTTAGCTTCTAATATATGTGCACGTACATCAATCAATTTAGCTGCTTCCGATATTGGTGAAGATAAAGTAGTTTGATAAACACCTACATCGAAAGAGTTTGCATGAGTTAATATCTTACAAAAAATACGATTTCTGATGCCAAGTTTACAAAAGAAAGGACGGAGAAGTCACAATTTGTCATAGCTGCTAGTCTCAACATTTAATCTTACTTTCTGCTTTATATTTGAATTCTATGATATTTCAGATCCATGTGAAGGCGAACTCAACACAACTCATTGCAGTGAACAATCAACGACAGTCTATACATTTCATGATGATTATTGTGAGGAAGCAACTTGGTGGGGATGTGAGACGGAAAACAAATTCGACGATGACAAAACATGCGAAGAAACTTGCTTTAAAGAAACATCTTTAAACAAAAATGTACAAAACTGGAAACAACAACTTCATTTATTCCATCCTGAAGAAGTTAAAGAAATAGACCAAATTATAGATAATGTTATAGAATCTGATGTAACTACAGACATTACAAGTACACAGGAGGTGACTACTGAATCGACTACAGAGATTGTAACTAGTGAAACAACGTCTACAGAACCTGTTCAAACTACTGAACCAACAACTAGTGAAGTACCGACAACAACAACAATAACAACGACCGTAGAAACAACCACAACTGTCACAACGACTGAAGCACCAGCTGGAGATGCTGACGAAGTTATTACGACATAATATAATTTTGAGATACTGTCATTAATCCAAATTATAAAGTCCTAAAATCTTTTAAAAGAGTTTCACTCCCCTTCTTTAAAATGTACGGTATTCTACCTCCATGATATATTATGAAGCAGAATATTCCAGTCATTGAAGTAATAGCAGCTGATACTTAAATAACAAGACCTACACGGTACTTCCGATAACCCCTCCTATTTCTAGTAAAACATTTATCAATACTTTATGAAATAATCAAGAATCACGCAACCTGAGTCAGTAGTGGCCTTTTCAATGGAATCAACTCACATAAATTATAGATATCGATCGATGGTACCAATAATTGACGTGATAATGGACCTGGTGCGGACATGTTTATTTCTTTTGATTAGATCGAAAAGGATAACAATCTGATATGAGCTGTGATAGGTTTAATGTGGATGTTAGGAGGTAATGGTATTGTTTAGATCTGACGGACGTAAGACTTCCTGGGGCAAGGTAAATAAAAGCGATGAAATATAATTAGTGTTAAAGAAGTTTAAATAGATTATTATGATTTATAGAATGTATTGTCCATTCCATTGGTTATATTACGCTATAAGAAAATTTCGTTGAACATACGTTAAATTGAATTCCTTCATTTTCGGAGTTGATTGAAATAAATTATTAATATAAGTTCATTATAGCAATATGCCTAAATACTTTTTAGAAGAGCTACATTATTTTGTCCCAAACACAATAACTCCAACATGCCCCCGTACAGGCGTTCTAGTTAATTAAATCAGGCTGTTCTACCCTAGATACCATTAACCCCGGTAAACACATTTATCAACCCTTCCGCGGGGGTCGCGTGACCTTGACCTTGTACCGTGTCGGAGGGGATCAGGGGACTTGTATCTATGCGCTATTGAATAATGTAGAGTTTAAAAATAGATATGACTGCCTGAGGAAACTAAATAATAGACTAAAAGAATAGCAAGTATAAAAATAACTTTAAAAAATGTGTAACTATTGTATTAATATAATTGCCTCGGTGGCGTAGTTGAACTGCATGCGCGGTACGGCAGCGCTCTGAGGTCCTGGGTTCGAATCCCGGGTCGGGCAAAGTGATATTTGGGTTTTTCTGCTCAGTATCAGCCCAGAGTCTGGAATTTGTGCCCGATATAGCGATAGGCTCACCCCATATCACATCATGGGACGGAACACACTTGGCGAAAAGTGGGTGCCATGGTTGCGCCTCTGCATACCCCTTCGGGGATAAAATGCGTGATGTTGTGTGTGTAATATAATTTTGCACACCGTTCAAATGGTCATACAAATTATATCATGTTTTTAACAAAATAAATTGATTATGTTGTTAAAAAGGTTTGGGAACATTTCATTTGTATGAAAAGATGTGGTCTCAGAAATGTAATTGTGTCATTTTTGAGAACGGAAACCAGGTCGTTCGTAATTTTACAATCTTCAGCACTAATGGAGGTGTATAAAATAGTATTTGTTACATTCAATTATTAATGAAGTCTCTATTCATAGTGACTACAACGTTATTTTTAGCGAACGCAACGTAGATAATTATTATGATTTTAAATAAATAAACGATTAAATTTAACTTTTTTTTCATATTAATCTAACCTTTTACACGTTGCATCTTGACTACAATTTTAGAAGATAAAATTAAGCTTTAAACATAACTATTATATCTGTCTGAATAAGGTAAAAAATTATGTTATTATAGAGGTTTGTTAGAATTTACAAATTATTACATAACCCTCGCTCGACCGTACAGGCAGGCGAAAGGTTAGCGGTATGACGCCACGAGATCTACCGACATTTCACGAAAATGGCGAAATATCTTCAACATTTTGTACAATAATCTACGTTTGAAAATTAATGTGTGCTTAGAAAATACAAATATAGAAGGTTTGGGTGGAAAAAAAGATGCAAAAAGAGCTTTGCATCGGCCGGGAATCGAACCCGGGCCGCCCGCGTGGCAGGCGAGCATTCTACCACTGAACCACCGATGCTGATGAATGTAGTGTCGTAAAAGAGCTTCTAATCTGTAAATTTTAATATTAAAATAAATCAAAGCTAGATAGTATCATTGCATAGTCGAAGCCGAATCACTTTATTTATATTAGAACAGTGTCATAATTATTATCATAAAGATTTATTTTTTTACGTTTTTTTACCAATCTTTCTCCACTATCGCTATTAAAAGTTTTAGCAATGATTAATAATAACACTTACATAGTTAATTTGTATAATACCTCGGTGACACAATATAAATCGGTGGCGTAGTTATATTACGGTACGACTCCAGTGCTGAGGTCTCGGGTTCGATCCCCGGGTCAGGCGGTGATACTGGATTTTTCTACTCAGTATCAGCCTGGAGTGTAGAGTTTGTGTCCGATGTGGCGATAGTCTCGCTTCCGCCACATCATGGGACGGAATATGCTCTACGAAATCAAGTACACTAGTTGCACCTCTGCTTACCTCCTCGGGAATAAAAGACGTGAGTATGTGTGTACAATACAAATAATAAATAAATATTAAAAAATGATTAAAAGACTTCCAATAGATCGATCTGTAAATTATTGGGGGAGAGCTATGTTCAGTTACATCCTGCGGCTGATGATGATGATGATTAAAGGACAGCTCTATTAATATTTTATATACTAGTCAATCAATGTGTCAAGACAATTTATCTGAAAAATAAGAAAGTACACAATTCATCGAAAAACTCAACCATTACTAGAAGGTTCGAAGCACGGGTGTCATAGTCAGCAATGGCGTGTCACAATTAATATGCTTACATACAATATGTTTATACAGTTGCATTTCAACATGTTTCGGAATCATTCGTACATAGCGACACAGTATCGGATTCCGTCAGTTTATATCAGCATAACTTTTTACTAGTTTTTACACGCGGATTTGCCTGAGTAAATGTTCCTGGGATTAAAAGTAGCTGGTGCACCCAGAAGTGGTAGCTTTATACAATGTTCCAGTCAGGCTTTTTGTGTATCGGACCCCGCAGTCAACAGTGGGGGAAACCAGTGAATGGGGTACTGGAATGCTCTGCTTAACGACTGCAGGGGCCTTTTAGTCGGCAGGACGGTTTATACCCGCGAGTCCGGCATAAATCAGAGAAAAAACCAGAGTTTCTTACCCGTTCACTCTGGTGAGAACTGCTTTCCGAACTGTGGTAGAGTTAACATAGATGGAATATAAATAATGTACCACATTTTACGGATTCAAATAAATCATTTCATTTCAAAATCCGTAAACAAATTTGCCCGTGTTAAAAAAAGAGGCCTGGAGAAAGTTCGGAGAGGTACCTATGTGTGGGAGATCAGTATAGGGGAAAGAGAAGGAACCATCTTGGAATGGGCGGAGGTGAGAAGGCCATGAAATGTTCGCGAGCCCTCATAGGCCTCAATATGAATGCAACCATGAGGTATACATTAAACTGTGTGCCTAGGGCCACGACAAATGTCACCCAGTGTATGGGCATGCATTCGGTGTGGACAAAGAGAGCCCAGGAATTGGCTCTGGGGGCAGTCAGGTGGGTTCATTCGTGCTGTTGACAGAATAAGTCGACAAACGTGCCTACGTACCAATTTGGAACTTTCCACCTGGAAAAGTTGTTAAGGTCTTACTAATTAGGTTTGGGTGTACCTATATCAAAAATATTGGTATCTAATGCAACCTCATTTTATATTGTACAGCCTAGGTGGTCTATATTGCTGCAGAAAAAAGATAACTATCCGCCTGTTTTAGTTATTGTACTGAGGTTTGTCTCTACCAAATAAAAGAGAAAAATAATGAGTTAAGTTTTCATTCCAATCCTTCCTCCTTTGTAAGGTATATTTTTAAGCATATGGCAGTAACCCGAGGCAGTCATTTTGTTAGAACAAGTGCGCATCGGAATTCAGTTTAAGTCAATAGAAAGTTCGTTAACACTTTATCTTTGGTAATATTGGTTTAATGTTTATGTTATCTTCCGCTAAATCTTTTTAATCATTGTGATAACCTAATAGCGGAAGGGCAATAACTTCGTTATCTGTACTGCAAAAAATACGCAATTTACTTGAATTTAAAAAAAATGTTTTAGTAACATAAGTATTTCACTAAATAATTTAGTTTAAATACACAATAAATATTAAAAAGGGTATTTAAGTTGAGAAATAAAGAATGTAGAGTTAAGATACAAAGTTTTAATATATTGATTTTAGAAAGGGTCTATAATTGTAGACCTCACAAAATAAAACTCAACATATATATTCGTAGTTAATAGGTTTTAATATTAAACAACATTCTTAAACCTATCTAAAGTCTAAACATTAATAGGAAGTCAATAAGTTTATACAAATATAAAATAAGAAATATCTTTCATCTGGCGATATCAAGTTAAATACTTCTTTACACATACAATTATAAAAACAAGCTATAATTTAAATTAATTAAGTATATAAGATAATGTGGTATCTATAACGGAATTAACATTTTTATGATAATACAAACAGTTGATGGCAATTAAATCACATTTTGTTTTGTTTTTTGCATATTTTATGCGTTCATCGACATTGATAAAGTTAAAGAAATGTATATAATATTTTTATATATTTTAGTTCTCTATACAACTACAAGGTGGCGCTACCTACTTGGTGACGGAATAAAATGGCGTCCCCCGAGCAGCTGATCGACCGCATCCGACGCGCGAAACATCGTCTAGAGTCGTCCGACTTGAATACACGGCCAAACAATGACTCAGTCGCGCGTTGACTGGCCGGTAAGAACATCGCGTCTAGTCTAGAAAAAAAAAACGATGATGTTCCAAACAAATGACAGCTTATGATTTTTTTCAAATTTGGAACGCGAATGCGCCAATCCCGGTTGCGTAACGGTGACACCGCATGTAGTTATAGAATTATATCGATTGTCGAGATGTTCTCGCGAATGTGGGACAGTGTTAGCAGTCACTGTGTCTAGGTCAGACGCTTTTCGGACCTGAACCTGTGGCGGTGTTTATCTTATCGTACGGTGCAATTATTTACGTGTGCTTTTTTGTGAATGAACGGGAAGGAGTCAATGACATAGTGTCGTGTTAGAAAAAGGTGTTTAGTGTTGTGTTTCTGTTATCTAAATAAACCATGTTCGGAGTATTTATGAAACGCTGGAAACCTAAAAGGTAGGTGTTTTATTGTGGATTGTTAACGTGTAATATTTACGTCTGGTTCCTTGTTAACTCCGGTAATTACAGTTTTCGTAATGACTCCGTAATCTGTTAACTATTGTACACACACATGTAAAAGTGTGAAGTGCGTAATATTACGATCAAAATAAACAAATACCAAAGAGGATAAGTAATGTAAATAACTCGATAATTTTGCATTATTATTTATATGTCAAGTATTGTAAAATATATTATGATTATAAACGAGTAATAAAAATAAATTTTGGTACTTTCTTTTTAAATTTGCTGCGAGAAAATTATAATACATCTATAATCATATTATTATAAATCCATCGATTTACAACACCACCATTTTCCGGAAATAATTAAAATATATATAATGCTTATCTAAAAACTCGTTAAAACGACAATCACAAAATTACATCAAAGAAAGAATGAAACCGTATAATAATTGTTATTGTGATTATTGTATTAATCGTATTGACGTTCATATGTCCTTGTTGATAAAATATTATTTAAAGAGGAATAATAAAAAATGTAAATAAAATTCAACGTTAAAATCTACCGCATTACATGCCGATTCCTCTCCTTTGTAAACAACATTCCGAACCGTGGAATTCTAAATTTAAATAAATGAACGGTAATTTATTTTATTTATACTTCATTTCTTGTTCTTCTATTTACTGTTTTTTATTTTAATTTGTTCATAATTCGAATTATTTAAACTCCTTTGATGATAGAGTCGCGTCATAGACAATATAGTTCGCGGTATAAAAAACGAATGGAGCAATTCGACCAGGGTCCAGGATTTCTATTGTTTCACAAAAACCTTCAATTATTTATAAATGTCAATCGGATTTTGGTTCCAATTAAAACGTTTCAGTGAATATGTGAGCCATCTGTTCCGACTGATTTATAGCATTCTTACACCTTTACGGCGTAAATTGTCTATGAAAATTAAAAGGGCTATAACAACTGAACCGATTAACCAAATATCATAAATATTCGATGCTCTATTGAACTCAATTCTATTGAAATGCACACTAATTCTCTGAATAAACTGTGACTATTTATTGAGAGTCGAAACCCAATTTACGAATTACTTAAAGCTGAGTTTAACCCTAATCCTTTAACAATTTAGTTTCGAAATCACCTTATAAACTCAATCCCTGTTACCCTACATAAATGATTAATTACAATATTATACAACAACAATTAAAAAGTACTTCATCCGTTAAATCCGATTTAAGAAAGAAAGTTTGTCCGCGTCATTATTTTAAATGAATAACATTTGTGTTAATTGATTATTACGAAGATTTATTTATGAAAATAATCCGATTTGGTTTAATGCTTAGATTTTATTGTCAGATGCGTTCCGATTTTATAATGTATGTGATGTTAAAATCGATGGGACTTTACAAATGTGAATTTTAATAAGACTTTTTTCCAGAATACTAAGTATTTTAAACTATGCATTGTTCTTATTTTTTGTTTTATTTCTTATTACATACTCAAGTATGTTAAAAAAACTGTACGCGCATAAAACATCGGTAATGCTTACTTTTAAAAAATCTTTCCGAAATCATATTCCAGTTATTTAGTCATTTTAAATTATCATTTACATTTCTACGTAAATTAATTTGACTGTTTATTACATCCACATTGCAAAATTATCAAGCCCCGTGATGGCCCAAGGCAAATTCGTGGAATAGAGCTCCTCGCCAGTGCAAAACTGGGGGACCTTTTAGAGCTCGCTAGTGCAAAATCCGTAGACCTTTTTTGATAATAAGACTATTTTTGTTTGCTGAGTTATCGCCTGAACGTCTAGCTTTTCTACCAAGGCCCTGAAACAATTCGGTTCTCTTCCCCTAGGGTCGAAGGGGTTGTAAACTCCCCTAGATACGCTTCCTATCACCCCATATAATAGGTTTCATTACAACATCGTACACATTACTAGTAGGCCTACAATAAACAAACTATTGTGTCAGATATAGGCTACGTTTCTTAAACTCTACTGCGGTTTCTATGAAAGCCTCGCGTGTGGTTTCCTGGGTCGGGTGGTTTTATTATTGGGACATCATTCCGTGTTTGTCCAATTCTCTACTGTAAAGGATATTTCTGAATTCGTCAATACTTATTACGACTAAAAATAAACAGTTATAGGACAGAGTGATTTAAATTTTTATAAATAATACATTACCTTGGCTTTTTATTTAATATTCTATTAAAATTCTTTTCCAGTATAAAAAATTGTCTATACAATTAAGGAATAGAGAAGTTTCTTATCACAATTTTTAAGATCGATAGTTCTACAGCCTTCTACATACAAACAATCTTCATAATGCTTTATGTAGAGGCCTGAATATCTGAAGGGCAAGACGTCCATTAAACAACCGTTACTTGTAGGCATTTTTGCTTACTTACTGAGTCAGCTAATGCAGGGTGTCGGGTTCGACGTCCGACGAAAAAAGTTAATGCAAGTCATACGCGCAAATTGGGTGTATCGCGTTACGTACAGATGTACCCAGGTACGTTAAAAGCGAAATTATGTTATGGTTTGAAGATATGTTTTTTTTTTATTCTTGACCAATAAGGTCATTGCTTATGAAGGCGCTACGACAGTCTAGAACGAAATTATTAAGCCGTTTATGGTTTTAATTTCGTCACGTTAGATGTTAAGTCTTAACCCAAAGGCACACACCTCTAACTTTTCTAAATATTGTGTGTGAATTATCGCTTGCTTTAACGGTGAAGGAAAACATCGTGAGGAAATCTGCATACCTAAGAAGTTCTCTATAGGAATTTCAAGGGTGTGTGAAGTCTACCAATCCGCACTAGGCCAGCGTGATGGACTAAGGCTTAATCCCTCCCAGTGGTAGAAGAGGCCCGTGTCCAACAGATGTTGTCTTATAATTAATAGTGCAGTTGAGCGTCGATTAGCCGAATTAACTGGGACATGGTTTCGGAAAGCTGGTTTATTTGGTTCGAACTGTATTCTTTTATGTACACACACGGCCTTTATCTCCGAAGGGGTAAGTAGAAACGCAACTGATGCATTCAATTTTCGCCGAGCGTATTTCGTCCCATGATTTGGTAGGGGGCGAGCCTAACGCCATATTGGGCATAAATTCCAGATTCCAGGCTGATACTGATTAGAAAAATCCAATATCACTGCTAAACCGGGGATCAAACCCGAAGCCTAAGCACTGCAGTCGTTCCGTAATACAACTACGTTGCCGGGGCAGTCTTTACTATGTCATTATATTACATATATACTATTAAAAACATACACGCATATTATAAATCTCGTTTATCAGAGTGATAAGTATTTTCATACAAGAGTCCTGTTACATGCAGGATTATTTCCATAAACGATCTCAATCTTAATTTTCTATTCGATTTTGAGAAATAACATTAAAATAACTTATTTGTCAGCCTGTCAAAAAACCTCTATTCTGATTGGTCAAATTTTGATTGTTGATTGATGATGAAAATGCGATTGGGATCCCCAATAACAATCATGGATATTGGGGATAATTATCAGCTGTATCACGTTGGATAGAGTTGGAATAAAAACAGCCGGTTTGTTTCGAAACTCAAAATTTCTCGTACAACAATTACAATCAATATGTAACAAAGCGAGAGAAATGATCGGTATGTGAATACCTTATCAGTTGTCAACGCACTTGAGCTAGGCGCCTAGATTACACGGGTTATCTAAACACCTACATTGCGTTGACGTGTGTCAGTTTGATCAGCACACATAGATACGAGTGAAATTCATTTTTTTTGGCTTAATGGTAAGTGGGAAGGTTACATAGAATGGCGACTGACGCGAGATGATTACTCCTCGGCAGTCGACACAATGCACATTATTGTGCCTGTGTAAGAAAAAATACTTTAACATCAATGGTACTAGGCTGGCCGAGCTAGCAATTCATGCTGTAGACAAATATGTCCACAGTGTGTCTCTACATATTCTAAACTTGTAGAGCAACGCATAAGTTATCGCTTTAGATCATAAAGCCACAGATTTTTCAATCTCCGTATCTAGGAAATGATGGGAATATATCACATATCGTTGCTCATCACGTATAGGGAATCACAGCATGGGATACATAGCCAGTATTGTGACTGTCAAGTTTATTTATTCATAGTTCATTGCGCTCAGCGTACTCCACGGTCGATATCCACTTTGTTTCGACCAGGTGTTTCAACATACGTATGGTTGATGTGAAGCCGCGAAGAAACGAATTATTCACTGCTGTATTATTTTGAAGTGAATGGAGGAGTAACAAAACTGCATTTAGACGTTAAGAACTGTATGCAATGGATAATTTATTCGACAAATGATATGATTAGTGTGTTGGTATAACTGTGGGGCAGAAGGCGTGCTTTTTTAGATAAGGAAGTTTGCTGAAACCTCTATACATCCTCCCTCCTTAATGCACCTTCCCTTTATAAGTAAGAAATGCTTTAAAAAATAAAGACTTTTCGCCTCTATTCTCGAAGGATTAGGCAGACGTCAGGGCATCCACTTCTCGATATGTATGTTCCGTCCCATGACGTGACAGATGTGTACCGTCACATCGGGAACAATTTTTAGATTCCTGGCTGATGCTGAGTAGAAAACCCAATATCACTATCCGGCCCGGAATTCGATTCTGGGATTTTGGAATGGTGTATCGAGCACACAATATAACTATGCCACTGAGGACTGAGCAACGCTTATTTCTTGATGTCCCAGCAATCGGATACAAAAACGTAATTCAACTACATCTGTTTTTAAATACCATAATTGTCTTGTAGGGGTTAATACTTTTTACTCCTTAATGACCAGCCAAGCTGTAACATCCGGACACAAACATCTTAATTGCAGGAATATTTTTAATTTACCATGGATATTAGTCGCTCTGGCTACAAAGAGCTGTCATCGCGCCTCCAGACCCTTCACAGGGCTGTCACGTACAGGAAGATAGCATCATAAAATTATTATTTACTATGTATAGTCAGCCATATAAGTAGCTGACCAAATTTAATACTTAGAAACGCCTATACGTTTTAAGTATAATTGATTTTTTTCTTTTCGTGAAGTAAATCGTTTTTATTCTTACACAAAAGTGTACAGGCTATTTGAAGTTTTAAATTTTTTCCAGGCTATTAAAAGTTTTCAAAGATGGGACAAATTAGAATGTTTAATAAACTTTTACTGGTGTTAGGATATAGTTTATATCCGTCGGGATAGCAACCGCCGTACACAAAGTGTTAAAACCCACTATAGCGGCCCATGTATGTGTGTCATGTTCTTCGATCAACCTGTGTATTTCCGGTTCTAACAGGCCGGCATAATTGTGTCGACTGCCGAGGGGTAATCATCTCTCGTCAGTCGACATTTTATTTGGACTCCACTCTACTTACCATAAGGTGCAGCGTATTCCCTCTGTCGTGCTCTTAAAAAAAATATAAAAATAATAAAAAAACTTATTTAAATTGTAAGGATCGTGAACAAGGTAGGGGCCACAATTTTATTGAAATTACTTATACTTAAATTATGAGCTGTTCAGTTCTGGCTTCTTACAAAAACATGTTACCATAAAAAGCAAGAAAATAACTCATTATTCGGTTGTAATTTACTCAAAAAATTTCAATATTACATTAAAAATCTTACGTATTTGCACTTATTTTTAAATCTCTACTTTTGTTAGCATGCAAATATAAAGTAGATATATTTATTTTTAAATAAAATAAACAGTATAAATGACTACTCAATCTACAAATCTTAACATAAAAATAAATAACAACTCACATTTGGAACCCTGTATCTCATTGTATGGAAAGTCACACAATATCGTAAATCGCGCTGGCAGCCCTACAATACAATCTATTTTTCTAGTGCTGCCCTCTAGCGCGCCCACCTGCGGAGATTTTAATTGGAAATTGGCCCTCTATTTGTAAAGCTCACAACGTTGCGAGCCTGCGCGCTGGGTGGTCGCCTTCTTACCTTTAATTATACTCACATGTGAGTTATTGAGAATTTATTTACAGAAATGTGATAAATTGCATTCAATTTGTCGTGTAAATATCGTAAAAAATCCGGATGTATTTATTTGTAAGGTCAAGTTGTTAAGACAGAAGCCTTGGAATATTTATGGCTTAATTTATTGCCTTCAGTTTGCTTTTTATTTAAAATGCCAAATAAGTAAAATACCATGAAATTTATTAAATTATGACTGAATGATTTATTATCTAGTAACTTCGAGAACTATCATTATAAGCTCAATAAAAATAGTCCTAAATCCATGTCACAAGTTAGTTCATTCACTGATTTTAGCTTTACTAGTCTTCATAACTCTTTTTACTCTTAATGACGCGACGAGCAAATTGTCCTCCTAGTGGATCATCCTCACCCATAAACGGAAACAACTACTCGTTCTTTAAATTAAAAGGCACTATAATATCTATAGATTTACCATAAAATTATGGCATAACTCCAAAGGTACCTTTGCGCTTCCAATAAGAAAAAATATAAATGTTATTTAAAATGAACTCTATCTTCATACGGATCTAGCCAGGAGGGATTGTGTTTTAGCTTCGCAAGCGAGCGCGATCGCTGCCTTGGGCTGGGAGGGAGCCCTCACAAATTGTGAAGCTTAATAAATAGTTCATTCAAAACCTATTTTGAATGTAAATTGAGTGCTGATTGTAAAAGGAAAGTATTGATGGTTGTTGCTTAATCATCAGGATGGTTTCAAGGTAAATATATAGTTTAGTTTTATCTTCAACTGATAGGCTTAATTGGTTTTATAAATTGCGAATATTTTTATACCATTTGCTAACACACATAGAAATAGTTAAAAACAGGAGCTCAAGTTATTTTGGTTGATGAGTGAGAGCTGAGGACAGCTTTATAGAAGATATTTTTTGTCAAGTAATAAGTTGCTACAAGTAACACACTGCAGCTACAGTACTTTCTTTCCTAATACCTATCCTTCATTCATGGTTCTTTAACATAGTTTATATTTGTAGCCTATGAAGATTAGTTATCATTGATTCCTTCCTAACCGAATTTCGGCCACGGCGTCCAGTCTCATCGGAGATCAGCGAAGTACGCAGTGAATATTATTGTGCACAAATGTGTGCGCAATAGACAGGTGCACTCTCTGTTCCTTAACCCTCATAGTACGGCAAAACGGCAATTCGACATGACCGGAGAGAGCAGGCGCAGGACCAACGGCTTTACGTGCTTTGACATTAATGAAAAGTACACTAAGCGGGGATAGCCTAGTTGGCTGTGGAACTGACTTTCGGGATGAATGTTTGCAGGTTCAAATCCTAAGGGTATACACCTCTGAGTTTTATAAAATGATGTGTGTATTATTTGTCAATTATCACTTGCTTTAACGGTGAAGTAAAACATCGCGAGGAAACCTGCATACTTGAGAAGTTCTCTATAAGAATTTTGAGGGTGTTTGAAGTCTACCAATCCGCACTGGGCCAGCGTGTTGGACTAAGGTCTAAACCCTCTCAGTAGTATAGGAGGCCCGTGCCCATAGTAGGACAATATAATATAATACAGGGCTGAAATTATTATTATTAAATACATTAAATACATTAGAGTCAAGACACAAACTTACTCGGCCTACGTTAATAACAAACTAAATCGAACTACAGTACTAACAATAGTGATTATCTGTTTAACTCCGCATTTACAATTACTTAAACAAATATGACAAATCAAACATTTATTCAAATGTAAAGAACAAGGTTGTCTCCTTGATTTGGCAATTACGTCGTGATGTCACTTGCGTAAATCTAAATTTATTGGATCTTAAATCTTGTGTTTGTGCAAAAATTTACGCATAGATACTGAGTAACTCAAGGTATTGGATAATCTGGTACGGATTTAGGGAGAAATGAGTGGCAAATTGATTTTCTTTTATTTTACTTTACTAGAGTAGTAATTTAGGTCCAATATGGCAATAGACTCGCCCCTATCATGGGACGGAACATACATAACCAGACCAAAAAGGGTTCTGGTTGTACCTCTGCATTCATGAATAAGAAAAATGATGTTTGTTTTCGTTTCTTTTTTATAGGACAGCGATGTAATGTAGTTGAAATATAATGTTCGGTCCTTGCTGATATTTAGTATATTATCAGAATTACATCGCCCAAGAAATAGATACACCAAGTAATAATGTTTTGTTAAATTAATGATACGGAAATAACTTCGCCATCTATCATCATGGGACATGTACACGTCTTGTTCAGGATTAAATAGGTCATGTAATGTTCAGTTCGGAATTCTACGGTGATTGATATGTGTGGAGTGACAGAGGATGTAGTTACCAAAATTGAGAAGGGTATGGGTGGTATGGGAATTTGGAGAGGATGGATGATAGGAGACTGACAAAAAGGATTTATAAGGCGAATGTGAATGGAAGAGCCGGTAGGGGTCGACTGCACCGAACCTTCGAATGTAGGATATCTGATATACTTAACAAAGGCCAGATCAAAAGTACCCGAACCAGCACGAATGCATGAAGATTATGCATATAATATTTTTAAATGTCATACTATTATTTTGGCGTAAAGACTTATTTAACTATTATAATTAGAGTTTACATTAGCATTGTAGCATTGGCCCCCACCTACATCCAATTACGTCCCCGAATCAAATCAAGTTTCTCACTTAGGATTACATCACAGTTAATTTTACGACACGGCACGAATCGACCGCGACAGCCGAGCGAAACTCGGATGACTAATTTAGATAAATGATTGTATCCAAATCATTACACGGCTCGAGATGACTTCGCAAATATCATGTCAATAGTTTTGTGTACGGATACTTTCTCTAAAGAGGTAGGCAGAATAGGGTACTTGCGGTTTGCGAGAGTTGATTCTGTGATTGGAGACGAACTGATTACGATTTTGAGCATAAATTCCGATTCTAATAGCATGTTTAAAAATAAAATATACTGTACTATACCGTTACAAATTTAATCAATTTGTAAAAAAGACTAAAGTGAATATTATGTCGAAAAACTTTAATATTTCTTGATCATACTTTCCCGCCTTCACACCCACCACTTTGTAAATATTCTTATATACTATTTATTGATTATTAGATAGTGACTAGTAATTGTAGGTAATACAGAATTTATCCTTCATATAATCGGAATTATAAAAAATACATGTCGAATAGATAACCACTTCCTTTATTGAAGTCGGTTAAAAGACTGGCCGTGTGATTGCTTTATCTCCTCATTTCAGGCTTTTCCTTTGTCCACTGCTGGATAATATCAGTACAAACTTGTTTTAGCTAAGAGGTGGTTAAGAATTGCTTAAATAGCAGTCACATCACCGGTTTCCTAGTTTAAACCTTATTAAGAGGCAAGATGCGGGTTTGGACTTACAGCTCGTGTAAATTTGTGTTTTAACTAAGCATAGCTTTGCGAATTTTTTATAAGACTGTATGACATTATCTAACTTCTATATTTTTCCATATAACAGTTGGATAGAAAGGCACTATCCATATTTTATAATGTATTTGCGTATAAGTAACGTATCGTTTGCGAATTACTTCCGACTTTTCTCTAAACTTCCTTGTATCGCATATCAACATTTAATACTTCGTCGCTTAATCGCTCTAGCGGCACCGTATATAGACATTGGGTTTTTTCCAAATGATTCGACTTCTGACAATTTGATTAGTATCGATAATTTGTTTGTTTCTATGTTACGCATTGCTAAATAGACCACATACTTATCCTCTCGAAAATAACAATTATTCGAACCGTAGATGTAAAATAAAAAGGGGAAGTTACGGACAATATTTAAGTAAAAATATTTTAATAGCCTTTTTGCCCGCTATTACTGTATAAAATTTTCAGGCTAAAAGTTTTCCGTTATAAAAAGTCACTTATATATTTTCCCGGAAGCCTGTGTTCTTCCCAGGGTCTCAAACTGTTCCATACCAAATTTTATCCTAATACGTTGGGTAGTTTTTGGAGTTTAACACACGTTCAGGCAGACAAATTCAGCGGGGACTTTGTTTTATAATAAATTTTTGTATAACTTTTTGAGAGGAACAATCCCGTCATACATCATTGTTGCATAACTTTAACCGTTTACGCAGCGCACGCAACAGAAGCTCTCAAAAATAATATATTTTCCCCGATTTTGCAACATGTTTCATTACTGCTCCGCTCCTATTGGTCATAGCGTGATGATATATAACTTAGAGCACTCCACAAACAAAGGGCTAGTCAACACAAAAATAATTTTTAACTTCGGACCGGTAGTTCCTGAGATTAACCATTACTGCTCCGCTCCTATTGGGTATGGCGTGATGATATATAGCCTATAGCAATCCACTAACAAAGAGCTATACAACGCAAAAAGAATTTTTCAGTTCGTACCGGTAGTTCCTGAGATTACCCATTACTGCTCCGCTCCTATTGGGTATAGCGTGATGATATATAGCCTATAGCAATCCACGAACAAAGGGCTATCCAACGCAAAAAGAATTTTTCAGTTCGGACCGGTAGTTCCTGAGATTAGCCATTACTGCTCCGCCCTATTGGGTATAGCGTGATGATATATAGCCTATAGCACTCCACGAACAAAGGGCTATCAACGCAAAAAGAATTTTCAATTTGGACTGGTAGTTCCTGAGTTAGCGCGTTCAAACAAACAAACAAACAAACAAACAAAACAAACTCTTCAGCTTTATATAATAGTATATAGATTTTACACGCCTTTATGACACTATTACTGTAAGAAAATTTGTCGCAGCAGCAACATCCACGCTTTTAGATAGAAATACACTTACGCTATATTCGCACTAAACTATAAATATATGATATATCTTATGTTTACGCGAATGTTAGACATTAAAATTAAACTATCTTATCCCATTTTTCCAAATTTTCTCCTGACGTTTCTCGTCGACGTCCTCCCCGTAACTACAAAGGCTGCAGCCTTCGAAACGTTCGGAAAAAATTAAAATTAAATACCGCGATAAAATCCGAAAAATTGTTTAATTTAAACTATGAATTGATAAAAAAAAACTCAGAAAAGTAAAACTGTGATTTTTGGTGAAATATTCGTTATCTACAGGTAATTTTTGGCACAATACATACTAGAGTAAAAACAGAGTATGTGGTATCATTAATAAATTTTTAACGCAATATCAAAATGATCCTTTAGAAGATCGTAGACTGGAAATTCATAGCTTTGAATCCCAGGTCTAAAACGATTTAAATTTGTTTTTCTTTTTTTTTATTTCTTTGAATAAAAAAGCGAGCTTGCCGTTCGCCTGATGGTAAACGATACGACCGCCCATAAATAGCAGAAACACCATCCAACCCATGAATTACAAAGTATTGTTTGGTATTCCACTGCGCTCGCCATCCTAAGACATGAGATGTTAAGTCTTATTATGTCCAGTAGTTACACTGGCTACAATGTCCTTCAAATCGAAACACAATAGTAACTACACACTGCTGCTTGGCGCAGAAATAGCATTGCGGTGGTACTACAGGCGGACTCTCACATATGAGAGACCTACCACCATTAAAATTACATGGGACTAAATTGCAAGAAGATATGAGTTACCTGGCCGGTCGTAAAAACTCAGCCAAATCATCTGCAACACACTATTACACCGACCGATAAGGAAAAGTTGAAGAATTCGACATTTATGAACTTGTATGGGAAATAGTACAAAGCCCTCAATGATAAGTATTATCAGTCGCGCAAAACGGTTACAACCAGATAATGTTTCTGCACGTATCAATGTTTACATCAATATAGTGCATATGACAGGAAAAATTATATTTACTTCACGGCAGATATCTTTAGTATATGTATGTAAGAGGTATATCCAACCAAACTCGACGCAAAAACACCACTGGAAAAGTTACGGGAACTTGGAAGACTTATTCCAGTTATTTTTGTTTAAAAACCAAACAACTTTAATTTTTTTTTAAAACGATTTTAAAAATATTTCTCTAAGATTAATCTAAAAGTATATCCTTTCAAATAAAAAAATAATTGTCCAAACCGGTTAATAAATGACTGAGTTCTGCGGTAACAAACATATAAAATATACGTCAATTGAAAAAATACACCTATTTATTTTTGCATTAATTTATCTATTATAAGTAGGTGATTGTTAAGCTCATTTATTTTCTATAAATATTTATAATCACGAAGTTGATTTGCAGCGATTGAAGGAAATATATTAAACATGTAAACAATGTTGTGGGAATAAAAATAAATGCTAAGACCCTCTGCATATTTTTTTTATACGAGCATGGCAAAACGATTCCACTGCACCTGATGGTAGGCGGAGTAGGGCACAATAGAATGTCGACTGACGAGAGATGATTACCCTCGACAGTCGACACAATTATCCGGCCTTTGGAGTCGGATATATTCTGGCTGATTCGGAACGAGACATACTTACGAGGGCCACTATGGCGGTTTTAACACCTTGTATACGATTGACTCTATCTGGCAAATATAAAATATATCTTACCACCAACAAACATATGTGTATAGGAACACTTATTCATCAAATGGACACGTATTACGTAGTATTTCTTGTAAATCGCTTTCGTCATGAAAATTAGAACAGTGCAATTACGATAGATTTCCTGATGGAAAAATACAAAACTAGCTAAAAGGGTCACAGGGTATATTAAGATTTATCCGGCAGCGACTAGCAAAGAGACTACGGAGGCCGTGGTCAAGACCGCCTTGCTACAATCACTAATGTTAATAGAAACAAAATAAATCTTTTTGATTTTTGATTGACAGAGATGAGTTTACCGTTGCCTGATGGCAAGCGATACGACCACCTATAACCAGTAGATACACCATCCAACACCTTGAATTACAAAAGTATGGTTTTCGTATTCCACTGCGCTCGCCATTTTGAGGCGTTAAGTCTGATTATGTCCAGTAGTACACTGGCTACAATGCCCTTCAAATCGGAACACAATAGTGACTCCACACTGTTGATTAGCGCATATTGCGGTGGTACCTGCAGGCGGACTCTCACATATGAGACACCTACCACCAAATGTATGCGAATTACATATCATATTGATAAGTTA
>NC_051131.1:13137082-13226845 GCF_014839805.1 Manduca sexta | reverse complement strand
CCATGTATGTGTGTCTGTTCTTCGATCAACCTGTGTATTTCCGGTTCTAACAGGCCGGCATAATTGTGTCGACTGCCGAGGGGTAATCATCTCTCGTCAGTCGACATTTATTGACTCCACTCTACTTACCATAAGGTGCAGCGTATTCCCTCTGTCGTGCTCTTAAAAAATATAAAAATAATAAAAAACTTATTTAAATTGTAAGGATCGTGAACAAGGTAGGGGCCACAATTTTATTGAAATTACTTATACTTAAATTATGAGCTGTTCAGTTCTGGCTTCTTACAAAAACATGTTACCATAAAAAGCAAGAAAATAACTCATTATTCGGTTGTAATTTACTCAAAAAATTTCAATATTACATTAAAAATCTTACGTATTTGCACTTATTTTTAAATCTCTACTTTTGTTAGCATGCAAATATAAAGTAGATATATTTATTTTTAAATAAAATAAACAGTATAAATGACTACTCAATCTACAAATCTTAACATAAAATAAATAACAACTCACATTTGGAACCCTGTATCTCATTGTATGGAAAAGTCACACAATATCGTAAATCGCGCTGGCAGCCCTACAATACAATCTATTTTTCTAGTGCTGCCCTCTAGCGCGCCCACCTGCGGAGATTTTAATTGAAATTGGCCCTCTATTTGTAAAGCTCACAACGTTGCGAGCCTGCGCGCTGGGTGGTCGCCTTCTTACCTTTAATTATACTCACATGTGAGTTATTCAGAATTTATTTACAGAAATGTGATAAATTGCATTCAATTTGTCGTGTAAATATCGTAAAAAATCCGGATGTATTTATTTGTAAGGTCAAGTTGTTAAGACAGAAGCCTTGGAATATTTATGGCTTAATTTATTGCCTTCAGTTTGCTTTTTATTTAAAATGCCAAATAAGTAAAATACCATGAAATTTATTAAATTATGACTGAATGATTTATTATCTAGTAACTTCGAGAACTATCTTACATAGCTCAATAAAAATAGTCCTAAATCCATGTCACAAGTCAATTGATTTTAGCTTCTTTTTAGCTTCTGGTCATAACTCTTTTTACTCTTAATGACGCGACGAGCAAATTGTCCTCCTAGTGGATCATCCTCACCCATAAACGGAAACAACTACTCGTTCTTTAAATTAAAAGGCACTATAATATCTATAGATTTACCATAAAATTATGGCATAACTCCAAAGGTACCTTTGCGCTTCCAATAAGAAAAAATATAAATGTTATTTAAAATGAACTCTATCTTCATACGGATCTAGCCAGGAGGGATTGTGTTTTAGCTTCGCAAGCGAGCGCGATCGCTGCCTTGGGCTGGGAGGAACCCTCACAAATTGTGAAGCTTAATAAATAGTTCAAAAACCTATTTTGAATGTAAATTGAGTGCTGATTGTAAAAGGAAAGTATTGATGGTTGTTGCTTAATCATCAGGATGGTTTCAAGGTAAATATATAGTTTAGTTTTATCTTCAACTGATAGGCTTAATTGGTTTTATAAATTGCGAATATTTTTATACCATTTGCTAACACACATAGAAATAGTTAAAAACAGGAGCTCAAGTTATTTTTGGTTGATGAGTGAGAGCTGAGGACAGCTTTATAGAAGATATTTTTTGTCAAGTAATAAGTTGCTACAAGTAACACACTGCAGCTACAGTACTTTCTTTCCTAATACCTATCCTTCATTCATGGTTCTTTAACATAGTTTATATTTGTAGCCTATGAAGATTAGTTATCATTGATTCCTTCCTAACCGAATTTCGGCCACGGCGTCCAGTCATCGGAGATCAGCGAAGTACGCAGTGAATATTATTGTGCACAAATGTGTGCGCAATAGACAGGTGCACTCTCTGTTCCTTAACCCTCATAGTACGGCAAAACGGCAATTCGACATGACCGGAGAGAGCAGGCGCAGGACCAACGGCTTTACGTGCTTTGACATTAATGAAAAGTACACAAGCGGGGATAGAAACCTAGCTGTGTGAAACTTTCGGGATGAATGTTTGCAGGTTCAAATCCTAAGGGTATACACCTCAGGTTTTGTAAAATGATGATGTGTATTATTTGTCAATTATCACTTGCTTTAACGGTGAAGTAAAACATCGCGAGGAAACCTGCATACTTGAGAAGTTCTCTATAAGAATTTTGAGGGTGTTTGAAGTCTACCAATCCGCACTGGGCCAGCGTGTTGGACTAAGGTCTAAACCCTCTCAGTAGTATAGGAGGCCCGTGCCCAGCAGTAGGACAATATAATATAATACAGGGCTGAAATTATTATTATTAAATACATTAAATACATTAGAGTCAAGACACAAACTTACTCGGCCTACGTTAATAACAAACTAAATCGAACTACAGTACTAACAATAGTGATTATCTGTTTAACTCCGCATTTACAATTACTTAAACAAATATGACAAATCAAACATTTATTCAAATGTAAAGAACAAGGTTGTCTCCTTGATTTGGCAATTACGTCGTGATGTCACTTGCGTAAATCTAAATTTATTGGATCTTAAATCTTGTGTTTGTGCAAAAAATTTACGCATAGATACTGAGTAACTCAAGGTATTGGATAATCTGGTACGGATTTAGGGAGAAATGAGTGGCAAATTGATTTTCTTTTATTTTTTTATTTTACTAGAGTAGTAATTTAGGTCCAATATGGCAATAGACTCGCCCCTATCATGGGACGGAACATACATAACCAGACCAAAAAGGGTTCTGGTTGTACCTCTGCATTCATGAATAAGAAAAATGATGTTTGTTTTCGTTTCTTTTTTATAGGACAGCGATGTAATGTAGTTGGAATATAATGTTCCGATCCTTGCTGATATTTAGTATATTATCAGAATTACATCGCCCAAGAAATAGATACACCTAGTAATCATGTTTTGTTAAATGAATTATACGGAAATAACTTCGCCATCTATCATCATGGGACATGTACACGTCTTGTTCAGGATTAAATAGGTCATGTAATGTTCAGTTCGGAATTCTACGGTGATTGATATGTGTGGAGTGACAGAGGATGTAGTTACCAAAATTGAGAAGGGTATGGGTGGTATGGGAATTTGGAGAGGATGGATGATAGGAGACTGACAAAAAGGATTTATAAGGCGAATGTGAATGGAAGAGCCGGTAGGGGTCGACTGCACCGAACCTTCGAATGTCAGATATCTGTCATCCTTCGCAAAGGCCAGATCAAAAGTACTTTGAACCAGCGGGAATGCATGAAGATTATGCATATAATATTTTTAAATGTCATACTATTATTTTGGCGTAAAGACTTATTTAACTATTATAATTAGAGTTTACATTAGCATTGTAGCATTGGCCCCCACCTACATCCAATTACGTCCCCGAATCAAATCAAGTTTCTCACTTAGGATTACATCACAGTTAATTTTACGACACGGCACGAATCGACCGCGACAGCCGAGCGAAACTCGGATGACTAATTTAGATAAATGATTGTATCCAAATCATTACACGGCTCGAGATGACTTCGCAAATATCATGTCAATAGTTTTGTGTACGGATATTTACTTTCTCTAAAGAGGTAGGCAGAATAGGGTACTTGCGGTTTGCGAGAGTTGATTCTGTGATTGGAGACGAACTGATTACGATTTTGAGCATAAATTCCGATTCTAATAGCATGTTTAAAAATAAAATATACTGTACTATACCGTTACAAATTTAATCAATTTGTAAATAAGACTAAAGTGAATATTATGTCGAAAAACTTTAATATTTCTTGATCATACTTTCCCGCCTTCACACCCACCACTTTGTAAATATTCTTATATACTATTTATTGATTATTAGATAGTGACTAGTAATGTAGGTAATACAGAATTTATCCTTCATATAATCGGAATTATAAAAAAAAATACATGTCGAATAGATAACCACTTCCTTTATTGAAGTCGGTTAAAAAGACTGGCCGTGTGATTGCTTTATCTCCTCATTTCAGGCTTTTTCCTTTGTCCACTGCTGGATATTATCAGTATAAACTTGTTTTAGCTAAGAGGTGGTTAAGAATTGCTTAAATAGCAGTCACATCACCGGTTTCCTAGTTTAAACCTTATTAAGAGGCAAGATGCGGGTTTGGACTTACAGCTCGTGTAAATTTGTGTTTTAACTAAGCATAGCTTTGCGAATTTTTTATAAGACTGTATGACATTATCTAACTTCTATATTTTTCCATATGGCAGTTAGATAGAAAGGCACTATCCATATTTTATAATGTATTTGCGTATAAGTAACGTATCGTTTGCGAATTACTTCCGACTTTTCTCTAAACTTCCTTGTATCGCATATCAACATTTAATACTTCGTCGCTTAATCGCTCTAGCGGCACCGTATATAGACATTGGGTTTTTTTTCCAAATGATTCGACTTCTGACAATTTGATTACTATCGATAATTTGTTTGTATCTATGTTACGCATTGCTAAATAGACCACATACTTATCCTCTCGAAAATAACAATTATTCGAACCGTAGATGTAAAATAAAAAGGGGAAGTTACGGACAATATTTAAGTAAAAATATTTTTAATAGCTTTTGCCCGCGGCTCCGCCCGCGTTATAAAGTTTTTCAGGCTAAAGTTTTCCGTTATAAAAGTCACGCTATATATTTTCCCGGAAGCCTGTGTTCTTCCCAGGGTCTCAAACTGTCTCCATACCAAATTTTATCCTAATACGTTGGGTAGTTTTTGAGTTTAACACGTTCAGGCAGACAAATTCAGCGGGGGACTTTGTTTTATAATAAATTTTGTATAACTTTTGAGAGGAACAATCCCGTCATACATCATTGTTGCATAACTTTAACCGTTTACGCAGCGCACGCAACAGAAGCTCTCAAAAATAATATATTTTCCCCGATTTTGCAACATGTTTCATTACTGCTCCGCTCCTATTGGTCATAGCGTGATGATATATAACTTAGAGCACTCCACAAACAAAGGGCTATTCAACACAAAAATATTTTTTTAGTTCGAATCGGTAGTTCCTGAGATTAACCATTACTGCTCCGCTCCTATTGGGTATAGCGTGATGATATATAGCCTATAGCAATCCACGAACAAAGGGCTATCCAACGCAAAAAGAATTTTTCAGTTCGGACCGGTAGTTCCTGAGATTAGCCATTACTGCTCCGCTCCTATTGGGTATAGCGTGATGATATATAGCCTATAGCAATCCACGAACAAAGGGCTATCCAACGCAAAAAGAATTTTTCAGTTCGGACCGGTAGTTCCTGAGATTAGCCATTACTGCTCCGCTCCTATTGGGTATAGCGTGGTGATATATAGCCTATAGCACTCCACGAACAAAGGGCTATCCAACGCAAAAAGAATTTTTCAATTTGGACTGGTAGTTCCTGAGATTAGCGCGTTCAAACAAACAAACAAACAAACAAACAAACAAACTCTTCAGCTTTATATAATAGTATATAGATTTTACACGCCTTTATGACACTATTACTGTAAGAGAATTTGTCGCAGCGGCAACATCACACTTTTAGATAGAAATACACTTACGCTATATTCGCACTAAACTATAAATATATGATATCTTATGTTTACGCGAATGTTAGACATTAAAATTAAACTATCTTATCCCATTTTTCCAAATTTTCTCCTGACGTTTCTCGTCGACGTCCTCCCCGTAACTACAAAGGCTGCAGCCTTCGAAACGTTCGGAAAAAATTAAAATTAAATACCGCGATAAAATCCGAAAAATTGTTTAATTTAAACTATGAATTGATAAAAAAAAACTCAGAAAAGTAAAACTGTGATTTTTGGTGAAATATTCGTTATCTACAGGTAATTTTTGGCACAATACATACTAGAGGTAAAGACGAGTATGTGGTATCATTAATAAATTTTTTTAACGCAATATCAAAATGATCCTGTAGAGATCGTAGACTGGAAATTCATAGCTTTGAATCCCAGGTCTAAAAACGATTTAAATTTGTTTTTCTTTTTTTTTTATTTCTTTGAATAACGAGACGAGCTTGCCGTTCGCCTGATGGTAAGCGATACGACCGCCCATAAATAGCAGAAACACCATCCAACCCATGAATTACTTAGTATTGTTTGGTATTCCACCGCGCTCGCCATCCTAAGACATGAGATGTTAAGTCTTATTATGTCCAGTAGTTACATTGGCTACAATGTCCTTCTAACCGAAACACAATAGTAACTACACACTGCTGCTTGGCGGCAGAAATAGACATTGCGGTGGTACCTACCCAGGCGGACTCTCACATATGAGAGACCTACCATAATTAAAATTACATGGGACTAAATTACCCAGAAGATATGAGTTACCTGGCCGGTCGTAAAAACTCAGCCAAATCATCTGCAACACACTATTACACCGACCGATAAGGAAAAGTTGAAGAATTCGACATTTATGAACTTGTATGGGAAATAGTACAAAGCCCTCAATGATAAGTATTATCAGTCGCGCAAAACGGTTACAACCAGATAATGTTTCTGCACGTATCAATGTTTACATCAATATAGTGCATATGACAGGAAAAATTATATTTACTTCACGGCAGATATCTTTAGTATATGTATGTAAGAGGTATATCCAACCAAACTCGACGCAAAAACACCACTGGAAAAGTTACGGGAACTTGGAAGACTTATTCCAGTTATTTTTGTTTAAAAACCAAACAACTTTAACGATTTTAAAAATATTTCTCTAAGATTAATCTAAAAGTATATCCTTTCAAATAAAAAAATAATTGTCCAAACCGGTTAATAAATGACTGAGTTCTGCGGTAACAAACATATAAAATATACGTCGAATTGAAAAAAATACACCTATTTATTTTTTGCATTAATTTATCTATTATAAGTAGGTGATTGTTAAGCTCATTTATTTTCTATAAATATTTATAATCACGAAGTTGATTTGCAGCGATTGAAGGAAATATATTAAACATGTAAACAATGTTGTGGGAATAAAAATAAATGCTAAGACCCTCTGCATATTTTTTTTATACGAGCATGGCAAAACGATTCCACTGCACCTGATGGTAGGCGGAGTAGGGCACAATAGAATGTCGACTGACGAGAGATGATTACCCCTCGACAGTCGACACAATTATGCCGGCCTTTGGAGTCGGATATATTCTGGCTGATTCCGGAACGAGACATACTTACGAGGGCCACTATGGCGGTTTTAACACCTTGTATACGATTGACTCTATCTGGGCAAATATAAAATATATCTTACCACCAACAAACATATGTGTATAGGAACACTTATTCATCAAATGGACACGTATTACGTAGTATTTCTTGTAAATCGCTTTCGTCATTAGAAAATTAGAACAGTGCAATTACGATAGATTTCCTGATGGAAAAATACAAAACTAGCAAAAGGGTCTAGGGTATATTAAGATTTATCCGGCAACGACTAGCAAAGAGACTACGGAGGCCGTGGTCAAGACGCCTTGCTACAATCACTAATGTTAATAGAAAACAAAATAAATCTTTTTTGATTTTGATTGACGAGATGAGTTTACCGTTTGCCTGATGGCAAGCGATACGACCGCCTATAACCAGTAGATACACCATCCAACACCTTGAATTACAAAGTATGGTTTCGTATTCCACTGCGCTCGCCATTTTGAGGCGTTAAGTCTGATTATGTCCAGTAGTACACTGGCTACAATGCCCTTCAAATCGGAACACAATAGTGACTCCACACTGTTGATTAGCGCATATTGCGGTGGTACCTACCCAGGCGGACTCTCACATATGAGACACCTACCACCAAATGTATGCGAATTACATATCATATTGATAAGTTAATAGAATATGTCATTTCCATACACAGCGTTAACGATAACGATTGTACAAACGCAACTTAGCTACGGCCCCAGATAACCTAATGAAAAGCGATACACGAACAGCTACTAAGAACTTACTAAGAAAGTAACAGTAATTTGACTCAACATATTTCATTCCTTAAATAATAAGGCACAAAGTCGTGATTCCTGTTATTCAGAATTCATAGTTAGAATAGGTAATAACCACACGGTATGTAAGGTCGAGCGGTTTCCTCATTTCTTTGTCGTATCATACTTGTAGATACAGTCGATTGTTTCTGAGTCAATACGTAATTGAATATGTAATGTTATCGATACTGCACGTAATAAGGATACGGTTACTCGCTTGTTATTATTGTTACACGGATATTTTACAATCTGGTGGGATATTTTGCTGGTGTTGGTGGTAAGATATTTTATATCCGTCCGGATATAGACCACGGAACACAAGGTGGTAAATCCAGCCATAATGGACCACGTAAGTGTGTCGTATTTCTAGATCAACCTGTGTATATAAGGTTCCTACTAGTCAGCATAATTATGTCGAATATCAAAGGGTATCATCTCTCGTCACGCGACATTCTTTTGGACTCCGTTTACAATCAGGTCCAGTGGGGTCACTTTGGCGTGACGGTACTAAAAAAAAATTAAAAAAATCCGTCCGGATAGCGAGCACCATACAAAAGTCTAAAATCCGCCATACTGACATACGTAAGTGTTAAGGGATTAGTCTTTATGTATAAGAACAAAGAGTCCGGTATAATGGTGTCGATTGGCGAGGAGGCATCGACACAAGACACTACTTCACCATCAGGTACAGTATGATAATGTTACCGTACAGACCAAATACATTGTAAAAAGGATTTTCTCTATTATTTGGTTGGAACTTGCAGTCCATAATGATCTAAAGCCTCTGGCATCTGTAATAATAGCAGTGTGCATGGGGACAGAGTAGGAGGTTTGCGGCTCAAATCTACTTCGTGTGGGTTCCCTAACAATGATTCGGAAGATGTAGACCGCCATACATAAGTTAACAGAAGTCATTGACTTGAAGTTCAAGTGAAAACAGTTTGATAAATTAATTACAATTGATTTTTTAGGCAGTACTTAATATGACTGGATAAAGAGTAATCCTTGACATAGTGGCATGAGTTTTTGTACATTAACATCCATAAATGAGAAAAGTTATTGATGTTATAAATGTCATAGAACGATATCCTTTTTAACAATTAGGGCTAATTTTTGAATCAACAGATAAGTTATGCGTCGAAAAATTCTAACATAACTAAATACAAAAGGGAGATTATATTGACAACTTCATACATATAAGTATCATTTTTCATTTGTTTGTGTTGTTCTTTATCCTGCGAATTATTTTTATCTGTTGATCGAAAACGTGAAAGAGCGTCGATAGCTGGGTGTGGAACGGACTGCCGAGATGAATGTCCACAGGTTCGAAATCCAAGGGCACGCACCTTTAACTTTCCTTAAGTTATGTGTGTATTCTTTATGAATTATCGCTTGCTTTATCGGTGAAGGAAAACACCGTGAGGAAACCTGCATACCTAAAAAGTTCGCTATAGGAATTTTGAGGGTGTGTGAAGTCTACTGATGCGCACTAGGCCATCGTGGCTTATATATTATTATTGAAAAACTCTTAACAAACAAAACTGCTATGTTTGATATTCAGTACAACTGTTTCTATATCGTATGTTGAAATCTAAATTATTCACTCAATGCCCACGATGCTATCTTTCACACCATCTTTCGCCTTTCTACACTATTGTTTTTGTTCCAAATTTCTAAATCTGCCTTTGCATTCCTATTAGTTTCTCTATTTAATGTATTACCGTCATAAAACGACGCTACCGTCTTCAATAATATATTCTTTTTGTCCTGTTTCACTTAAGTTCCTAAGAAATAACGGCGCATATCAACTACTGCATAGTAATGAACTAAAATACTTAAAGTACAGTTTGCCCTCCATTTTTTGTTATTTCCCAGTATAGTATTTAATCTATTGTTACTTTACTATGTTGTGTTTTTCTTTGCCATAAAAATGTTATATTCTTCAGATATTTCTATTTTTATGAATGAACGTCACGAAATCTTTCGCCTAATCGTAAACTTTACATATATGTTTTGATTTTGGCATTCTACTACACCTGCTTCGAAATATTTAGTAAAGTCGTCGGTGATTTCTTCCAACTAAAACAGAACAGTGATTGCACACATAAAGCAGTATTACTATAAAGATCCACTTATACAAGTAAGTAAAATACTAAAGAATTGCTGAATTCGAAACAAACCTTGTATTTATGCAGTCAAATTACTTCATTAAAATGATGCCATAAAGAATAACGCTTGTGAATTTGTTTCCTAACAAATATATGCAAATATTTAAAATTCACGGTGCGTGAATCCAAAACTGTAATGAGAGGTCTCATTAACATTTAAACAGGTAGAAATTAAAATTTTAAAACGCTATTGTTTCTTTGCGTATGAACTGGTAGTCGCACACTGGCTACCTTTGTATCGCTAGAGATATCGCGCTATAGACGATCGCTGCAAACTACTTTTAATGGGCATCGCCGAAGATATAGCATTAGTAATCTCTGCAATTTAGATGTAAATTATAAATTGAAACTCCACATCTAAATCATATTAGGTACTTAAATCATTATAAATTTTAGATTCAGCTCCCTGTGCTAGATATTGGATTAGTAAAAGTAACTTTCCCAGGCAGCTAATTACTCAGTATAATATAAAAATCTTTTGTAAAATTTCATTAATGAATGTTCATATAATTTAGCGACCGCTTTCTACATACACGAGATAAATAGACTATCCGACGCTAAAATATTTTTTCAATTCAAACCAGTAATTCCTGAGATTAGTACGTTCAAACAAACAAACTCTTCAGCTTTATATAATAGTATAGATATAGCAACAGTCTTCCTCGATGCATGAGCTATTTAACTCTAAAAGATTTTTTCAATTCCATCCAGTAGTTCCTGAGATTGGTGCGTATATAAACAAATTATTCATCTTTACATAGTAAAGACACCTTAATGTGTGACAACCTTAAGCGCTGTGGTACAAATGTATTCATTTTCGTGGTTGAAGAGTCACTTCACTCGTCTTGCGTTTACAAAAGAGTGTCTTTTAAAAGTTGTTGCCAAGCAAAACATAAAGTTTTAAGCATTTTATATCTCAGTAAAAAGTATTTCGTTCAAAACTGTAAATTCGTGAGTTGACAAATATTATGACCTCTATGAGGTGACGTCTATAGGCGCCAAAATATAAAATTCTGGCGCATTGCAGATAAAATATTCTGATAAATTGTCGGATCGCTCGAAATAAAATATTGGATACATTTCAAGTCAATTTCTTTGCATGTTGCATTCCTTTTTGCACATTCATAAAAGAAAATGGGGAATGATATTGTATGCTCGATGATTCAAAAACAAAACATTCTTTTCATCTTACCTTATATAAAATGATTGTTTATTAAATACAAGCTTTTGCTGGGGCTCTGCCCGCATAAGACCTTTTTTTCGGGTAAAGTTCCAGCTTTATATTTTCCCGTGATAAAATAGCCTACAATTTAGTTAGATCTAGCAATACATTCGTGAAATCTAGATTGAATTCCATGCAGTAGTTTATTAGACGCGTATACAGACATACAGACCGACAAGAATTCTAAAAACCGTTGTTTTTGGCTTGTCTTGCACTAATAAATACTTTCCATGGTAGTTTTTCTTCAATATATATTATGTACAGACAACGTTATAGATTGACATCGCCTGTTACTTTATGATATGTTTATATTGTCCACAGCCGCGACAAATGAAGTTCATTTAGGCATTTTCTTTTGTTTACACAAAAATACAGTAATTATACAATAATAGCATCTGTCATACCACAGAGTTTTTATGTATTTTGTAACAACATAGCTGTAGCTCTGGGCCCTTATTCTGTATGATAGTGTAAACGCGTAACGCGGTCGTGTCATGTTATCTTCGAGAAATGTGCGTGGAATGGTATTTTGTAAGCCAAATTTCTATAGTCCTAAACATGATGCGTTGTGTTACGTACTTGTTACGCACTGTCAAAATAACGTGCGGGATAGAGAATAAGGCCCCTGAATTAAAGTAGGTCCTATATAGCGATAGGCTCGTTTCCTATCTCATCATGGGACGGAAATATTAAACTCTGTAAATATATAAGATTACAGAGTAAGCTTATGTGATAATTTGAATTTGACATATCATATCTTGTTAACGTAACACGGTTTTATAAATATTTTCGAACACAAACAACTTATAATTCCAAGGTTTCTGTAAGACATTGGACACGTTGAAAATGTTTGAGTTCAGTTATTCTTCTTGTATAGCTGTGAAGGGTCCATATAACTTAATTCCTGTCGGCTGCCCTTTATATAGAAACTAGCAGGCCTGACAAATGTTTTGCTCCAAAAAAGTAGATAAAGATAGTCCTAGGACCCCAGTACAGCGCAATTAGGCGCAATAGTGAATCTAAACATACAGAGACCCACCCGAAAACACATATTTTTTTAAACAATTCATATTATTTTTTAAAATATTTTTTCATACAAACCTTCTCCTGACAATAACGAAAACATAAAAGAAAGATTTATCCAATTTTATGCAGTCGTTTGGAAGTTATGCGCGTACAAACATTTTTATTTATGAAAAATCACTTTATTATTAGAACGATTTGCAGGACACATTCATGCATATTAATACCTATATATTGTGTTGGGTTACCTTTCGGAAAATTTTACTCTTCTCCACTGCCGTTTATTGATTGTAATTTTGCTAGGAATAATGTTTAGTAATAATAATAGATACAAAACAAATAGATACAAAAAATCAGGTAGTCAAAAAACTTAATTTTTAAATCTTTTTGCACTTCATAGGTAGTTTGTTTGAGACCAGTTTATTGGTTTAAGGCGGTTGTTGAACCAATTCGAAAAACTATTGCGATGAGTTTTATTGTTTCATGGTTCATATTTTTTTATTATTTATAGCTTGTTAAAAAATATCCAAAGAATACAGGGTCATTTAACATTGTGTTAATAGATGAAATATAAGTTTATTTTTACCGCCGCTCATTCACTCACTCAGTGGTTTGCTCGGATGAAACCGCATATAATAATGTATACAAATTTAAAACGATAATTATTGTAGACAAAAGAAAGAATCTGCTTAGCAACTTAATTTGATAACATTCAATAAGATAGGCAGGTATAACCCTAGTGACATTGAACCCTAGTGACTGGTGGAACATAACATCCTCATGTCGATATTGGATTGACTCTGTACCTAAGTAAGATAGTTTCAGTTCAGACACTGTCTTATTAGAATAGAATGTGTCAAATAATGCAGAAATATGTATATTATTTTAATTATAATTAGTTCTTTCAGGCTGGCTTGCACAACATCTCAATAAATATATTTTAATCATAGTGTCTTCTTCAACTAAGTTTTAAATGTATTTAGCCCTAAGCGTGTTTAGTAAGTCGTAGTCTTAAAATCTATTATACGGATTAAAAACAAAGTAAATTTAACAAAAAATTGTTAAGAAATAACTCTGCATAACCTATATTATACCTGTAAATAAACTTACAAGAATCCAGATCAAGACGCTACCTAGGCCGGCGTCCGATAGCGGTCCACCTGCCTCTATTAATTAACAACTAAAACAGGATACCCACAATTTATAGTACACGCAGATCATTCTCTATAAATAACATGACATGCAATGCTCTTCGTTTAGTAATTGCTTGCCAATTAATGCATCCTGCAGGAACTACCGGGGTCCGTTCCCTTTTGGAATGCGGGAACTTTTGTCTGAAGATATCCATGCTAAGTGAGAATGTTATTATTTATATGTATTTATATCAATATTTAATTAGTTTTGGTAGTTATAAAGTGTCAATTACATTGTGTTAATGAATTTAACCACATACTCGTCTTAAGTTCTGCTAACATTGTGTCAAAAATCATCCATGAATAACCAATATTTTTATTTTATTAACGAAATTTTCCTTTTACTTCTCAGATTTTCTTATCATTTTGTAGTTTAGTGTGAATATGGCCTGTGTGGGTGCATTTATGTCTGAAAGTGTGATGTTGCTGTTGCGGCGAATTCTCTTAGAGTAGTAGTAAGTGCCATTCGATGTAAAATTAAAATTACTTTTTATTGATATTTATTTTGTTTCTAACATATACATTTTTATTTTATATTTACGGTTCGAGTAAATTATTGTAGTGTTAATTTCAAGAAGATAAGTAAACTATAAAAAAAAACGAGTTCAGTAAATTTTAATGGTTTCATTTACGCATCTACTTTCTTATATCACTGCACCATCCCATCAGCTTGGTATTAAGACCGCTTGTACACTATGTATAAATAAAAAAATGATTTTAAACTTTTCGTTTTTTATTGCATAGGAGCAATGGATCAATATGGTTTTTATATTGATTATGTGACAGCAAGCAGTAGAGTATAAACAATTTTCATCGCTAAACATATTAAGATTTAGGGGTTTTCACAAGAAATTACTTTCACATTGAGCATATATGAAAAATATTATACAGTAAAATCTTAAAATTAAATTATAAATTAAACATATAAAAACTTTATATTCTCGAGAATAACCTTAAAATACACTTTTTTTGGATTTAAATGTATTCTTGCGAAAACATAACGATGAGACTATAAGTACTAACCTCAATATAAATGAATACAAGTAAAATATATAATTAGAGCTAAAAGCAACTCCAGAAAAATACATCAGCCTTATTTTACGGCACCCTATTGTCCCAAATTTCCTCAATGATTTTATGGTTTGAACTAAACCGCTAGATTATAGAAATAAAGTAATCAGACAGCAGGCCGCTTCGTGACCAAAATGAATTAGCTTCGATCTCGTAAATTATGATAATCCACTTTCCTATAACCTGTAATTTTCTGGTATTTCAAGCTGTTTTATTAAGTTATTCCAGGTGAAATTATTTAATACTCAATATTTATCGTTATGTCATGAAAAGCTGTTATTTGAGATTATTAAATAGCATTGAATTATGAAAGGAAATAAAACTATTTCCAAAAAGATTGTTAAATAAAGCACTTTTCCGCACTACCTTGTGATATTAGATAATATATCCTAAAATTTTGCTTAAAAATTTACTATAAAAGTGTAAATGTAAAATTTACCTCGACGGGCTCTTAGAAGTAAGATGAAAGACCTATAAAATATAATAATATCAGCCCTGTATTATATACTGTTCCACTGCTGGGGACATGCCTCCTCTATTACTAAGAGGGATTAGGCCTTAGTTCACCACGTTGGCCTAGTGCGGGTTGGTAGACGTCAAATACCTTCGAAATTATTATAGAGAACTTCTCAGGTATGCAAAAAAGGAAAGACCTATCCACCTATAAAATCTAAACCGTCTTTGGCATGCGAAAAACCAATAGAAAAACTTGCCCTATTATGTAGGTATATATTATAAGATTTGTTTAGAAATGGTTTTAGATAAAAAGTGCATCAGATATGATAAAGCAATATTTCTTAGTCATATTTTTTCTGAAGTTCGTTCCGTTTCATACGAACAAGTATCCAATCAGAGTGACTAATAAAAAACTTGTATAACATTATATCGATTTGTAGATGCATAAAAAATTCTATGCATAACGTGTTAATATTATTCAAATTGCATGCTTGTTTTTGCGTGAGATCGCGTACATATGGAATAATCATAGTTGAGCGTATGTATGCGTGAAACGGAGCGCGAAAATTTTCTCTTTTGAAAAAAGAATTCATTATAGTATTTTTTTACTGCTCTACTGTTTTTTAATTTTTAATCTATGACAGTTGAATAAATAATGTTCCTTTTATGATTTTTTTTTGTATTTTATTACTAATTTAAATCTCATTATCATAAAATACCAATGAAAAATATTTTTTTATTAAGATTTTTGTTATCTTTTGAAGCGTCATTATAAGTGTGAATTTATATTTTTAGATTATAATATCTACTGTAATATCAAATATTTTACTTAGATTCAGAAATAATAATCCCTCTCTATCCCAACGGAGATTAGCCTGGTAGGCAAGAGAAATGACGGTGCATAAGTATGTGCACAATACACAGGTGCACTCTCTGTTCCTTCTTTATAGTCCGATGAGACGACATTCCGACATGACCATAAAAAGATCAGGCGCAGGACCAACAGCATTTCTTGCTTTCAGAGGCACAGGAGTATCACATCTTCATCTTCCAGACCAAACTACGACTGAACAACGTCACGGAGTCAATTCAAGAATATAATTATAAACACAACCAGTATGTCTAGGTTCGATATAACGTGTGCAGTGGCTACTTCGTAAACTATATGGTAATTAATTTATTTTTAAAACAGTAATATTATTTTAATGATGTCGGTGTTACGCAGAACACTCTCCTTTACCTCCTCCTTATTCTCATTATTATACAAGTATAGCCAAGTTACGATATTGTAGAGATTTGAGGACGCTGAGAATCCGTAAAGAAAGCCAACAGAACACAAACCATTAGTTACAGGTAGCTATTTCTATATAAGCGGCGATAGCCTAGTTGGTTGTGTTAGCCGTGACGAATGTCCGCAGGTTCCAAACCCAAGGGCACACACCTCTGACTTTTCTAAAAAATAGGTGTGTATTCTTTGTTAATTATCGCTTGCTTTAACGGTGAAGGAAAACATCGTGAGGTACCCTGCATACTTGACAAGTTCTTATAGGAATTTTGAGTGTTTTTTGAATACACTAGGTATTATTCATTGAAGATAGAGGCATGAGTTTTTTAAATAAATGACCATTATTTTTAGACTATTTTCCGTCGATCAGGAATCATAATTTAGTAAGAAGCCATTTTTACAGCACATGTAAAGGGATACATCTGATAACCGTTAATATTTACTTTAATAACAAAAAAAGATAATTTACAATTGTTAACTTATTAGCGGTTGCTGTAATAACCATGTCTAGAGATCGAACTGCAAGAGTAATTTTGTCATGATCTTATACAGGGTCATTTTGACATTGCGTTACTAAATTAACCGACATACTCGTCTTTACCTTTGCTGACATTGTGCCAAAAATCATCCATTAATAACGAATATTTTCACCAAAAATCCTGATTTTAGTATTCTGATATTTGGATAATTTTGTGGTTTAATGCGAATATGACGTGTGTGTGAGTGTATTTCTGACTGAAAGTATGATGTTGCCGCAGCGATGAATTCTGTTAGAGTAGTAGTAGTGGCATTAGGGCGCGTAAAATTAAAATTACTTTTTGTTAATATTTCCTTTGTTCGAAATTTATTTATTTTTTATTTTACGTCTACGGCTCAAGTAACTTATTGTAGTGTTATTTCCAAGTAGATAGGTATGTGGTTTCATTTAGTAAAGCTATGTCAAGATGACCCTGTCTACTTAGATACCTTACCCACAACTTTGCACGGAATTCCTAGTATGTAAGTCAAACTTGCACGTGTCCTGATTTTTTTAAATTATTATTCTTCAAACAACTGGGTTCAAGTGTCGTACAGTTCTCGTTACAGTGGGCAGCAGGCTTCCTGCCAGCCAGCGGAGTGCAACCGACCATGCGAACCAACTCGTCTGTGTCCAAGATCGAACACCGATCTGTTTTACACGCTTTTGTTTGTCTAACGGAACTTGCTTTCTCGGAACTGTGCTGTGAAATTTGCGAATTTGGTGCTGTTACTGACAGAAATGATGTCCATTCCTGGCAATATTTGGCAATGTTTTCCCGGGTAAAAATTTTGGTGCATTGGGTTTGAAAAATAGAATCAATTTGTCTTGGAGTTCGAGCCTGTTATGTCTTTTTTCACCCCCAATGCATCCTAGAATGGAAATCCTCGAAGTTTGGATAACTTGATGACACTTCGAAAATTAAGACATGAACATATATTAGTTGAGATACACACACTCAAGTCTTTTATCCCTGAAGTAAGTATTCCAGTTACAATATGTCAATTACAAGTGAAAGAATATAATTAACGGACTTCAAAAAGGAGGAGGTAATTAATTCGGCGTGTATTTTTATTACAATGTTTGCTACCTGCAACTGTAGATAATTATACGGTATTCTCTAAAAATGACTTAAAATTATTTCGTCTCAAGAATTTTAAAAGAATATTCTCATTTTTACATTTGTTAATATATTATGAGCAATAAAATACTTTTTTAATTCCTGAATTATAATAAAATCACAACGAATTTAAATTGTAAAACTGTTGAAAACTTGTTGTTTTGATTGTTAATTAATTCAGATATCTTAAACTCCAATTATGAACACAGGAAATATTATATTGTTATGAAGATTCTTATAATAAAAAAATCTTTTTGATGTTTTTGAAGTTAAACTGCTACATAGAATAAAAATATAAAAACCAAAAGAGATATTCCGATACCGGGAATCGAACCCGAGCCTCCTGGGTGAGAGCCAGGTATCCTAGCCACTAGACCATATCGGATATTGTTAATAGTGTTGAAATTATAAATCTATTGAAAAATAAATAATATAGTGAAAATAATTTTTTAGATTACGTTTTTAATTTTATATTTATTTATATAATAAATAAATACATTATCTCTTTAAAATATTGTAACCACTTTCTAAGCGCAGTTAATTTTGGCTGTAACACGCACTTTCGAAGAAATGGTTTATAAATAACAGTTAAATGTGACACTGGTTAAATTTAACTGACCAACTGCTGGCCCAGTAACGTTTCCTACTGACCCGCATGAGGTGTTAGTGCAAGTATAATTAGATTAATCTAGTAACCAATAATCCGGCCAATGACGTAACTACACCTGTGACGGCAAATTCATGGAACGGTGTCCCTCGCCAGTGCAAAATCCAGCTACCTGTTTTTAAGTCACAAAAAGACCATTTTAAAATTATGATAAATAAAAAATATAATAAAGTGCCTATCAATGTTCAATACTTAAAATTTCATCACGATGACTGTTTGCGGTCATTGCATTGAATAATACGCAGTGACATACGTTATTTACTTAAGCAAATAAGTGTTAATAAGGTTAATTTCTGCGTACCTACTCTGAATCGAGAGGGAATTTCCACGTGTATATTCGTATGTATTTAATTCCGGTATAGTAATACACGTGGAAATGAGGCAATAGAACTACAACGACAGCGGAACGAAGGCAGCTACACACTGCTGTTTTTTTACTCTGCGAAAAATATACATGCTTCAGCGTTTATCATAATTAATATATCGTGTACTCGTGTATCGTGTTCCACTATGGAGTGGAATGTCTTAGGAAAGCGTAAGCGTGGCCGTCCTAAACAAACCTGGCGACTCACCGTGATCGACGAGGCAAAAGAGAAAACGACGAAAGACTTGGAGCGAAATCAAGCAGGCAGCTCAAGACCGTGCGGGATCGAAAGTCACTTTAAATGATCTCTACTTCTTCTAAGGGACATAGGACCTGAATGATTAATAATGTACCCGATATGTTTGCAGCCAGTCCGACAAATTAACTAAAAATACGGTTTCGATGCAGTCTTTATAATAAGCAAAACTCCGTTATCAAGAAATTTACTTGTATTGAATACTCATAAGAAACCCATATTACCTAATTAACTCTCCCCTGACTAAATCCCCGATCTTACAACACTTTCTTCCGCGGATCAAGTAATACTGGTTCACTGGGCATGCAAGTTCCCTCTACTTAAGATTTAAGTCGTTAAGTACTTAAGTCGTGACGCAAGCGATTGCGCTTCGTCAGCACTCGACGCTAATCCGATGCATGACATTAAATAACTAGGGGATAGGCTAAGCATTTGCGAAAGTAAAACTTGTGTTACTTAGAAACTGGAGTAGGTATACGTTTTCAGTCATATTATGAAAAATCTTTAATAATATTTTTTATTGTTTGGTTAATTGTAATTGTTATTAGCTACAGTACTTGTCTGCTAATTTTAGCTATAGATTACTATAAGTGAAGGCTTGTTGGCTATCAGTCAACTAGTTTAGTGTTACTTAGGTTTATATAGCTGGAAGTCTTTTATACTTTAAATAAATAAAGAAGATAAATAAATAAATTGTTTTAAAAATATCGAAAGAAAAATGTTAGTTTGGAACCAAAAATAATGAGTTCTATTAAGTCTCGATAATGTCCAGATCGTAATGAATATTATTGGCTACAGGAACTCCACACCTGAACATAGACCTTTCCCTAAAAGACTACCACATCTACCTTTACTAAGTGAAACTGTACTAGTGTTGGCTACAATAATCATGATCATCAGCTCCAAGAAGTGTTTTCTGAACATAGATCTCCTTTCAAAATTACTACAGCGACCTTTATTAGGTGGAAAGTTTGCGCTGGTGTTTGCTTTGCTATTTTCGTTTCCATAGTCAAGAATCACTGTTGTGTTTTAATTGGGGTACATGTTCCATGTAATTGCAAAGCATTATGGAAATAAAGTAGAACATGCAACGCCTGGTCGCACGCGACATTCATGTGTTCCTATTATTCTGGTCATGTATCCATCCTTGGGGGAGGCCTATGTTCAGCAGTGAACATCCTGTGGCTGAGATGATGATGATGATGTATCCAAATTTATAGTCCTGAATTCTGTATTCTAAATACGAAAGATGTTTTGATCCTTGTGGACTTAAACGTGGAAACTGCTGAATAGATTCCGATGAATTTTTAGTGTATAGATACACCAAATCCCAAATAAAAATTGACTCTATTTTTGATCACGGTAAAGTACACTACATGAGTTTTATAAAACGAAAGAATTTAGACGCGGACGAAATTGCGAACAAACCTATAAAATAAATATACACAAACACACTCACGCCTTTTATCCCCTATGGGGTAGGCAAAGGCGCGACTGGTGCAAAGACTATTGGCCCTTCATATTCCGTCCCATAATGTGATATGGAGCGAGCCTTTCGCCATTATCTGGCACAAATTCTAGACTCCCGGCTGATACTGCCCAGGATCGAACCCGACAACTCAGCACTGCAATACCGCAATACAACTACGCAACCGTAAAACATCTATAAAAACTCTAGATAAGAACGATACGCTTGTCACGTCATCTTGTGTAAAAACTACAATCATATAAACAAACAAAAAGTCGGTTACGTGCAGTAATTAAACGTGCTGTCAACGATGATGCAACAAGGCCTTGCATCGCATTGTTTGCCATCACTCATCACGTACAAACGGACGGTACCTACTCACTAATATAATGCTGTCAGCACTCTTATTCCGCTTGTTTTGCAATTCTACTTGTTGTAGATTGCAAGAACATAGATCTATTTTCAATCATAAGAATTTCAATAAATCAGCAATTTTTTTTGCTATCCGTTTCGATACAAATGTGAAACGATTAGGTAAAGTAATTATTTATTTGACCGATTATTATAAGTTTATAGTTATATTTATTTCTATAGGTTTTATATTAAAAATAATATCGAATATTATCACCGAAGTTTTCAGTTTTACTTTTCAGATGTTTTTGCATTTTGTTGTTTAGTGCGAATATGGCGTGTGGGTGAGTGTATTTCAAAGTATGATGTTACCGCCGCGCTGTGGCGAATTTTATTAGAGTGATTGTAGTGGTATTAGGGCGTGTAAAATTTAATTTCATTTTTATTGATATTTATTTTGTTCGAAACTTACACTTTTTTCGAGTTCGAGTAACTCATTGTAAAGTGTTATTTTTTTACATTTCTTAAATTTGTTAGCCTGACATGGGTCGGCTAATACAAACACACCGCAATTTTGCGCAAGCGTTTTAGGCGCTCGTAACCCTAGAAAATTTAAGCGATGCTGAGGGCAACCCATTAACATGTTACTAACCTCAACTCAGAACATCCACAGGGAGAGGATGAGACTTCAACGATTAGGTTAGATAACTATAGTCTAATGATTTCTTAAGTTTACGCGAATGTTAAACATTTTACGAATTTTATCGCGGTTTTAATATTTTACTTTTCTCCCGACGTTTCGAAGACTTTGCAGCCTTCATGGTCACGGGGGAGGACTGTGGGATGTGGAACCGTCGTGGGATTTGAGGTCGCTACTGTGCTTAATTACCTCTTTTGTTTAGTTTTGGTATCTTTCTTTTACAAAAATACCCAAAAACAACACCTCAGATCATTTATAACAAAGCAATACGACATGACAATGAGTTTAACATTTATCAAATGGCGGGGAAGTGTTGCTATGTAAAAATCGAAAGTTAATTCACTTTTCGGCCACGACGGTTTTTTTCTGAACAAACTACCTATATGTAGTTTGTTCAGTAATGCAATATTAAATAACCCTGTATAAGTTGTTTCTAATTCCCGAGCTGCGCATCAAAGCCCTTTGGCTATAAAAGAAAATTGCATTCTCATATTAGATAGATTTACATGTTTATTGTTAATTTGCATATAAACAATCACTGAACAATCGAACAAAGGATTCCATTCAATGAGTACTTGTTTTCCTCATGTTGGATGACTTGCTGATACCACGTACTCAACATAATACTAAGCATTTATTTTACATAAATATTTATTGTAATTATGTTTTATTGAACCAAAAAAATCCAAAAAAGCAACATTTATGTTTTTTTGCCACATTATGATATTTACACAAATAAATAAATCTGAACTTGTAAGTGTATAAAAGGTTTAGTTTGTTTTCACGAGCTTTTAAAATCAAGACGGGATTCAAATTTTGCTAAACTGAGATTATAACCTAAAACGGTAAGCCATGTAATATTCTATGTGTCGCGAGATGTGGGCCGCTTCCAATAGGTCGATGTGGAAATCTTTGGGGGACGCACATGTTCAGCAGTAGACATTCTGCGGCTGATGGTGATGAATGTTTTAAGAGATAATATCGCAATTTGCGACTTACCTAAATATTTAGACCCGTATTCCTTTAACATCTCTTTTTCGTTTCGTATTTCATGGTTCTTCATCTCCAGTATTTAGAAGTCCCCTGCTGACCACAAACCTCTCCTAAACATTTAAGACCAACTTGTCAGAAGCGGTGCATCTAGTGAGTTCCTGTGTCCTATATCAAGTCGTCTGCCCACACTGTAGTTGGGTGTTCAATGTTTCATGTACATATTAATAGGATTTCTCAGTATTTAGTTAAGACTTCTTTCTATTTATTATTTGTATTAAATTGTTTACACGGACTACTATTAAACTTGTAGGTTGTCCAACATTTTCTATATATCAGTGCGTTTCCTTTGTACATAGTCGATCTATTATTTTCTAATAATTTCTAATAAAGAAATCCAACAAGCAACACAGCTACTGCGAATTGTTTGTAACCTGTGGGTCAATTGGCATTTTACGTGGAGCAACTATTGGCTCGTTGGAAGCCGCTAAAGCCGCGTTTTGTCTTGAACAAACAGCTCCGAGATTTAATATCAATGAATTTATTATAGGTTTGCGTTACGCGGTAAATTAATGTTTGTTATAAAAATTACTATGTGTTATCGACGAGTTCTCGATTTGAAAGTAATGTGAAAAGACTAGGTCTGTTTCTTTCTTTCCTTTAATAATATTTATTTTGCGCAAACAAAATTTTACTTTAATTTGTCGTAAAAAAATTTACACCTGGTTTCAAAATTAGAAGTTATAAATAGATATTGTGAAAACAGCCATGAAAAGCATAAAATTGTTCCTAAGACGTTGACGCGGTTTCTATAAATAATATAAAAGTCAATTATAACAATATTTTAAAAGTAAAGGTAACCGATAAATGTGTCTAGGCTAAATTTGGCACACAATTACACCAAGTATTGGATAAATAGTATTCAATATACTATAAGTACCAAATATTCTATATTTTTAATATTTATATGTGTATGGCTAGGTGATCCACTGCACCTGATGGTAAGTGGAGAAACCAACAGAATGTCAACTGACGCGAGATGATTACCCCCGACAGTCAACACAATTTTGCCGGTCTGTTGGAGCCGGATATACACAGTCTGATCCCGGAACGCGATACACTTATGTGATATTCGTTCGAGTTATATCTTCCGAGGTGAGGTCCATGATACCGGCTACTTGCAGTTCATTTCGTTTGACCCCATTTAAGCGCACACGTTAGAATATTGATTGGTTAGTGCTAATATAAGCTAAATATATTGTTATTGAAACAATACGGCAGCCCGAATATGTATTTCGAACATTACAATATACTGTAATGTTTACCGTATATATCCATAAGCTATAATAAATTTAGCAAAAGATGGTTCTAAATGATGCCTTAAATAAATATTAATAAAGATGAATATTTTAAAATAATGACTTCGTTTGTTCAGCGACTTTTGGTAATTATCCTGTTCTGTTAAATGTTTCTCCATAAAAAATATAATATTGTAATGTGTACTAATGAACGTAAGAAATTAAAAATAGAAAAAGAAAAATTAAAAAGAGATTGCATCGGCCGGGAATCGAACCCGGGCCGCCCGCGTGGCAGGCGAGCATTCTACCACTGAACCACCGATGCTTGTAATCAGAAGACGAATTTATGTACTAGATAATAAACATATTTAACATTAACTAAAGCAAGTGATAATTCGTTATTTTGTATTGAAATAATCGCTGCAAGTAATGACTATACCTACGGCTACATCGATGCTAAGTAAAATAAATTAGCTATTGATCGCGACTCCGCAAACATGTAAAACATTTTCGGAGATAAAAAGGAGCCTATAGAATATTTTTCTCTTATCGGAGGCCACATTACTCAAGAGTAATGTGGCCTCCGATAAGAGAAAAAAAATTGGCTTAGTAATTCCTGAGATTAGCGCTTTCAAACAAACAAACTCTTCAGCTTAATATACTAGTATAGATTTCACATTTGGGACTATTAATATTTCCAACTCTTCCCTATCTTTCTATTTGATTAATTTCGTTGCGGGATAATGACAAATCAGTTTTCCCTGAGACTCGAGCTTCACTGCTCGGTGTCATAAAATGTGTGCCACTGCTGATCCTGGCTTGCAGGAGTTGTAGTGGTGGGTGTGAGGGCGGGAAAGTCTCCAATATAGATTATATACCACTAGACCAGAGGTCACCAATTAGTCTCGTTCGGGGTCCGTTTTAAAAAAAGAAATGACCATCGTAGTCCGCACAACATTTTATAGAAAAAATATTTACTAAACAAATGTATGGTATATTTATACATATCAAGGAGAAAAATGTCATTTTTTGTTGCGGATGGACTATCTGTTTAGAGTAAAATTCGCAATCCGTGAACTCATTCTCGCTTGTTAGTTCGAATTGATGTCAACAAACACAATGCGAGGGATACATTTTCATTAAATTAAGTTCTTTGTAGTGCAAGTTGCTATGTTTTCGCGGTCCGCACAAAATGTGTCGTCGGTCGCTAGACGTTTGCGTGGCCCCAGCATGAATCTCTGCAAACAATAAACTACAGCTAAACAGGAGTGACAAAGACTGACCTGACCGTTTAGTTAAAACTCTGCGGTCGTGAGCGTTTGAAATTGACCGTAACCAGCTCTCGTGACCAGTGGAGCATCGAATCCATAACCAGGGCAGGGGTGGGCCCAAGTTAGAGCACAGGGGGACAGGAGACCCAGGAAATTTTTTTTTTATCGTAGAATAGTAAGCCAAAAATATCTTATGATCACTGCTTTGAACTTACTCTTCATCTTTTGGCTTTAAACCAATTTAATGTGAAGCGCTTGGACTAGACATTTATGTATTGCAGCGGCGCTTTGTCTTCTTTTTTATTACTGGCCACCTGCCTGACGTTAACCTCTCTAGAAGATCGAATCCCGTTGAAATATAAAATAAGCTACGTAGTGTCACCAATCCTCGTTCGTTTTTTATCTGTAACGACGCACTGTGGAGTTGTGTTGAACTAATCGCCCAAATATGATAAAATCCTCCCATTCTTGCAATCTCTCTTTCTTTAATGTAGAAGGAAGCTTTAACCAAGACATCCCAAGGCCAAATGCTATCAACTATTTCCAATACATTACATTTATTTTGTCGGTTCCTGCGTTGGAGGGTCAAGGGTTTTATTAAAGAAATATTTTAAATCCTGAAAAGTGAGTGAACACCGTTAAAAGCCGATGTACGGAGCAACCTTAAATAGATAATAAAGAAGTCTATTACATATTTTAATTTGTGAGTAATATAGGATGTAGAAGAATTTATTAAAGACTCATTGTTGCAGACTAACCATTATGCCTCGTTTACTACACTCTACATGCTATAAGATAATTACTTCCGTATTTCTAAATCCGTGGGCCACAAGTTTCCTAAGCCCGCCCCCTGTCTCGCTCGTTGTTTGTTTGTACAGTAATTGTGGTGCAAATTACAGTGATTTTATATTCGTAAAACACGGCCGAAGAAAGTGGTGTTTACCGCGGTAATGCACGCGGAAATGTTCAGGGCGCCTTCGGGATCGATGTATCGTAATTCTGTTGTTCGCAACGTTGTTTATGCTCTCTTAGTAATTGGATTTATTAAATGAGTATTATAGTGTGTATGCACCTCTTATTATATTACTATTCTATGTACTAATTTATGTACTATATAAGCCTTGTAATCATATTAATAAAGTCAGTGTTTATCCAGCATTTATTGGTTTCACGGGCACGGGCATGGGGTTTGCACGGGCCTCCCTCTATTACTGAGAGGGATTAGGCCTTAGTGCGGATTGTTAGACTTCACGCACCCTTAAAATTCCTATAGAGAACTTCTCAGGTATGCAGGTTTCCTCACGATGTTTTCCTTCACCGTTAAAGTAAGCGATAATTCACAAAGAATACACACATAACTCGAGAAAAGTTAGAGGTGTGTGCCCTTGGGATTTGAACCTACGGACATTCGTGTTGACAGACCGTTAACCCAACTAGGCTATCGCCGCTTATGCTCCATAATAATTAAGTTTATTGCTTTTTAAAAATTAGAGGGAATTTTATCCCGTTCCGGTCTGTCGGACACCCCTCGTATAATTCAATGTCAAGAATGTCTAGAATGTTCTGTATGAAATTAAAAAGTATGAAAGTGGTGTTAGTAAACTCAAGAGGCGCTTGAGGTTCGTTTCAAAGTTGCATTAAAGTAACAGCCTTGTAAGGTGCTGGAAAATTCTCGATGTAGGGTTGCTACTGAAAAATATTTCTTTTAAAAATGCCATGGTCCTGCAGTTACTAAGGTATATTGACCGGGTCGTGAGATCCTGGTTTCGCCTTTCAGGCTCGGCAGTTTGTGTGTGGATGCTTAACGAAAATTACTAAGGTGTGGATACTCCTACTGAAGCACTTTGGCATCATTTCTTGCTAAAATGATGCCGAAGTGCTTCAGATAAATATTTAGAAACATATGTTGTACTGACTCCAAACTAGACAGGTGGAAAATTAATAGTAGGATTTAGAAAAAAATGTGTGCAGCTTGAATGGACTTAATCTCAGTAGTAGAACTGTTTCGCATATTGTCTATAAGTTTACTGAGTATGCGTTAGCAATATTAGATAGATATTAGAATCTATATTCATGGCAGTACGACAGCACCGTGGTGTTCCAGTTTAAAACCATCATAACCAGTATCATAAAGAGCATTATGAGCATACCAATTATTCTTGGCGTTCCCAAAAAAAACGGTATAAAAAAAAAAAAAATCAAAATACAGAAAAGCAGTGACGAGCAACCCTACCCGTTATTTAATCCTCTCCCGCATCCGAAGGCTTCGTGACCCACTTTTGGGGATGTTGGAAAATATTACCGGTACCAGCACATTTTTATCTCGCTGCCGTCTTGTACGCAATAAATATAACACAGTACGACAACTGTACAGAGTACTACTTTACGATGGATATGGAGGCAATTCTGTTGATTCGGCCCATTCGTACGATGGCTTTATATTTGAGGATGTTTGTGTAGAGGTTTTATGGCCGTATGAATGCAGATATGAGATAGATAACTTTTATATATTTTTTTACAACTATACCAAGTAAGTCATTGAGAGTTATTTATTTGGTTACTCTTAAAGACATTGTTCTAAGATTTTTTAATATAAAAATGAACATCGCTCAGGTTTCGCAAACATAACATGAAATATCTCGTTCGCGCGCTCGAACAATTTTTAAACATGGTAGTATGGTAGGCAGAGACGGCCTTAGGGGTAGGCGAACCCGGCAACCACCCGGGGCCTCGCGCGGTTTCTTTTTTACGATTTTACTGACAAAACTCTAAAAACCGAGAAACTTTTTTGCTCTGCCCGGGGCCTTGCATTGTGGAAGGCCGCCTCTGGAGGTAGGTATTAAAGGTGAAACAACTTTGCCTACTCTCATACACTCCTACGATTCGTTTAAGCAAACCAACAAAACCCAGCTTTAATTTGTCCAATACGCATTACTGATCAGGATTCAGCCGGTGATCCAAATAAACCCTTTCATATCTATCAATTGGCTACAATAAAGTGGGACGGGCGAGCGCGGCGCCCCGGAGGATTCGCTTGAATATTGTGTTATCGTCGGCGGACGTGAGTCGAATACGGCCGCCCTGATTGTTGTGACGTACTGTTCACTATGTGTGTGGTGAGTTTTTTGAATTTCGATTGTTGTTATTTTGAATGACGGTTGCATAAATAATAGCATTGTAACTTGGACTTTTCGGATGACCAACAACTCAGTCCATCCCGTGACCACGAAGGCTGCAGTCTTCGAAACGTCGGAAAAAAAAATATATAAAAATTGCGATAAAATCCGAAAAATAGTTAAATTTAAAAGTCAAACATTCGTGTAAACATAAGAAATCGTTATGTTCGTCTCGTATTTAAGTAATTTCATAAAAAAAAACATTTTACTTCTTCGACAGTCGCAATAAATGCCATCACTTCTTTTCTATCCTATGTTACTTTCTACATAACTCCACACATTACAAAATGAATCCCAGGCTCTCCGATTTCGTGTTTTTGCGCCACCATAGAAACTATGGCGATGTCAATACATTCTTCCCTCGCGTGTGACGAGTTTTTATTTATCATCTATTAGGGTTACGTGAAACTGTCGTTTATACTCGTTGGTAATTGAAGAATTGATTGAATAAAGCATGTGTTAGATCTGTTGTAGTATTTAGTATATTGATTTTGTTGATAAATTACAATAAAATATGTTACTAAATCGATATTTTTATCGAAATAAAACTAATTTTTGGATTTTAGTTTCTGCAAAACCGCAGCCTTCATGTCCAGCCCGCCCCATGATACCGTAGGCTGCGAAGTCTTAATAGTAGAATTTCCTTGTCGCAGTTTTGATTACATATTGCCAAATAAAAAAACATTATATGAAATGAAATGATTTATTTGAATCTGTAAAATGTTATACATTATTTAGATTCCGTCAATATTAACTCTACCGCCAGTTCGGAAAGCAGTTTTCACCAGAGAAGATCGGGCAAGAAACTCTGGTGTTGCTCTTTTCAATATAAGATAAATATTTCGTCGGCTTTCTAAGGATAATTTATAATGAAAACAAATTAAGAATATCACAGTTATAAGCACAAAATAATGTACTGTACTTTTATACTACAAATTATAATTTAGCTAGACAAATTTTATCTCATGAAAAATTGACTCTTACACAATACTCCAAGGGGTTTTCATCGAACAGTCGTGTCCTCCAGCGTTCCGTAATCTGAACCAAGTTGAACACGCGTCTAACAACATAATACGAAACAATCACGCCGCGTACAACCTGAAAACATTGCATATTTTGAACTTGAGTAATAAGGGTCGATACACACCTAGTAGTCTATGTAAAATTCTGGAAATTAAGAAATTAATCTATTATACATATATATCACTGTAGTATTTTAATTTTTAAATATAATTTTTATAAATTTTGTCTAAAATGTATACATATTTTTTACCCAACATTTCCCTAAGCAATAATTGTATAACATGACTAGCTTCAGTCCATTAGCATTTTAAATATTGTCGCTTAAACTTCTTCAAAATGATTCATATTTACAGAAGCCTTGAAGTTGGTCGATTTTTAAGATTAATAAAAACTTTGTTGGCTTTATTTAATCAATAGCCAACAATGGAATTAACAGATTATTAAAATCAAATCCAGGATTTAATCTAAAGTACTTTCAATTTACCCCAGAGAAAAATTAGAGCTTACATTGTCTGTACTGCACCTATGTTTTATGTGCTGGCCCGAGTATGGTCGAAGTGCGCACGCGCAGCCTGCGGCGCGAGCTCTCCGCCATTACGAAAATGTCAGGTGTTGCCTCTTCGCAAACGTTTCCTGGAAATGCAGCGTAATGTGAGCTTGAACGTGTGTGTTAAATAAGGTTTCTTTCTTAGAAAGTTCGAAGGTCATACTTTCTTTAAAAGCTTACTTGAGCAGATAGATTTACTCGTGGGATAAATAACGAATTAAAACATATAATAGCTTAAATAAAGTTGTTTAATTGGCTCAAATTAGATATTAATTAGATAACTTTTATCTGTCAATTGAAAAATCGCTTCTAAGTATTGTGAAATGTAAACTTTACTAGGAGCAGTAAAACTTATCTTAATATCTTAGCAACGTATAGATTTTCTGACGTTAACACAAAAGGTAAGACATAATACTTAATTTTATAATGCGAAAGTTTGTGAAGATTTTTGGATATCTAAAGTAAATGCGGAAACTGCAAAAGGAATTTGCATGATTACTCAGAGATGGTAGCTACATTTTATTTCGTAAAGGTACAAAGTGCAACTTTATACAAAGATGGCCCAATAGAAGATCAGCGGGTATTATTACCAGCATATGCTAAGTTAGAGCCGTTTTGTGACAATTTTAATTTTAAGTTTTCGTATGTATTCACTTATTTCACTGTCCCAAATAAAATTACTTTCCTTTCTTTCTTATTTCATTCTTTTCAAAGAGTCTTTCACGTGAACAGACCAGCAGGTATATATACGGTCTTTCCATTTGAGATTGTCATGAAGCGATTAATCGCTAGAATAGCTCGTAAATCGTCCTATAAAAATAACATCAAACATGGCAGATGGTGTATTGATCTGGTTGCTAGTCGTCAGGCCGGCACTATAAACACGATACGTGTAAACTTACAAAGAACAACATAATTCCTTGCCATACTAAATTCCCTGAGGACATAAGGTATCGCACCAGGTTTAGATGGGATTCCTTGCTTCGGCAATCTAGTATGCTAGATTCCCTGAGGTTTTGACGCAAGGAATCATATCATACTTGGTATAGATGGGAAAGCTTTTTGGATGCTAGATAACGCTCAACAATTTTTTTTTTGTCACAAATACACGTCTTAAATTAATATACGGATTTTGTATTAAGAATACAAAGCGGAACTCATTCTTAAATTCCGTTTGGAATTAAAAAGAGAATACCAAATATAGACTCTCAATAAGTACCCACATGAATTATATTTATGGAGTCAAAAGATCAAATTTCATTATTATTGGAGAGAGTAAAAAATAGTATATTTATTTTGATTTGTAGACTTGTATGCGGGAAATATAGATAAAATGTATGAATAAATTGTATGAATGTTGTGCTTTGTTATTCTTATAGTGTTGGTGGTGCGTTATGTTTATTTTCTTTTATGTTCGTTAAATTGCTGTTTGATTTATAAAGCATGTCGGATAACGTGACCAATAATTTCACATAGCTTTAACAAATTGAAAGAAGTAACTCACTTGTATCTCACTTGATGATAATTTCTATAGCCATATGAGTTATTTTATATTTGGATCAGTAATAGCAACAGCATCATACTTTAAGTTATAAATATACTCATGCACACGCCATATTCCCATTAAACTACAAAGTGATCAAAATTCTGAAAACTGATGATTTTTGGCACAATGTCAGCAAAGGTGAAGACGAGTATGTGGTTTCATTTAGTAACGCAATGTCAAAATGACCCTGTATAGTTAAATAACCCAGAACTTTAAATCCGAAATAATTAATTAACGTTGCAATGTATACGCATAATGTAGTAGCAGCTTCTCGAAGATAACTTAATGAAGAATGAGTTCATACCTTTTCTTTCATATCTTTAATTTCGAGAATAGATCTAGCAACCTATTTTAAAGGCAGAATTCATCCACAGCCTCAACACCAAGAAAACTTATCTCGATTACAACGCTAAAACAAAGCCACATCGCGTTTTCCTTTATCATTCCAACCCACATTTCTTTTCTCGTCCTCGCCCGGGGTGTTTCGCCATCTTTTTTATCTGATCTTGTATTCATTCCGGTTTCCTCGGCTTTTCAAGTCACGGCCCGCCGTTTGTAAATACGCGACGTCTACAAAATATTAATTGGAAAGTGTAAAACTGGTTGGAGAAAAATAGGAAATCCGGTCTGAGTGTAAATTATATTGACTTCATTAGCAACGTACTGTTAGGTAAATATGCGTGTTTTGGTAAAAGAGGCTCTAAATAAAAATGACTGGTTTTGGATTGTGTTAGTTTCTGGTTGTTAATTTTTTATCACATGTCACCGGACTGCTTTTCAAATTGCAACGCCACCCAGACGTTTGTACCAATAACATATTAGTTGGTATGTTATGTCTAATAATTGTAATAAAAATAGTCTTTAAACAAATATTTCGTCAAAGAAAGAACGTTTAATTTTTCGATTAAATAGCCCGGCTATTGTTTGGATCATGATGCAAAAGTACTGATGGAAAAGAGATGAAATAATTTATTATGGACCGGTAAAATCTTATACATTATTTAGATCCTGTCAATATTAACTATACTACCAGTTTGGATAGCAGTTCTCACTAGAGTAGAACGGGCTTAAACTCTAGTGTTACTTTAAAAGTTAATAATGCCTACACGGATTTAAAGTCCATCAGCTATAATACTACCTACTTAAAGCAATGTTTATTTCTATCAAGACGACCTCATCAGGAACCTATCAAGCCATCAGGCAACTCATTTAGATTTACACATCTCATTAAACTTATTCAAACAATGCACTGTCAATCCAAACCAGCCTCAAGCGAAGGGCATGCCGCACGAACTGAAATTACAAGATCAAAGCGTTTCTCACGAGTGCAGGGAAGAATGCAGGGTCGATCCATCAAGGTGTAATAACAGACCATTATAGCATGATGCAGTGTGTGGTTACGACACGGTACGTGGGGTTGACTATAATTTTTGAAAACGAAGAAAGATTTACCAAGGCTGTCAAAGGTTGTCGCGTGACAGCATAGGCAATGGTTGAAATCCCACAGACTTTAGACACAATTCCTGATATCGAGTTGCTCAAAAATGTTACACCTGTGACCTGAGCTTCTTCTTTGTGAGTAGCCATCTGGAGTAATTGCTATTGTAACTGTAATTAAGGAGCCTGGAGAAGTATGGATCCTGAATTGACTGACTATATCTCCATCATCATATGAAAATATGTAAAAATCCAAAGTACTGAACCGATTTTATAAATATTTCTAAGGGACAAAACTGGAAGTATATCCTTCCAAACATAATTTTTTCCAAATCGCTAAATAAATGTCTGAGGTAATAAACATTATAAGAACAATTCGCGGGACTTTTATGCCATTTTTTACGAGATTAAAGATGCGGGGAATATGCGGAAAAAGCATATTTCAAATAAAGAAAGACATTGCGCGACAACATTCACCCGACATTATCAATTTGTCACTGCAGTGTCTTTAGTACTGAACATCTGTCAATAAATTCGCACCGGATCCATCTGCTTACCACCCACGTCCCACGTCATACACTTTAATAACCAGACAGGTCTCTTATCCGGTAGGGATGGCGATAAAATCGACATTAGAAACAACAAACCAATCAATATTTGAGGAATAGCGATGAGACAATTGCTATTAAATATTACGCCTTATGACATTAAAACTTATTTATCCATATTAGTACGTATTGTTATTTGGTATATACGGGTTTAAAGGCGAACAGTTTGCTCCTCCTGTCTTTTTGTATAAATAAAAAAAACATTCCCACAGTAATTACACACGGTTTCGTTGCTGATTTGAGTTTAAGATCACATAGAGAAGAGATTTGTAACTACTTTAATTTAATTTAACCTACAAAATCTGGAAATCTAAGACATAATCTGCTTTAAGTTAGTGTTACTTGCCTTTTCCAAACTTTGTCACTTAATACCAGTTTTCTATAGTACAAACGTCATTCAAGCCGCTCCATTCATACTTTACAGCCGCTAAGGCGCGGCCCTATCACAATGTTTATATGTTTCAATTCGGTCTCAAAGAAGTCCGACTATCTCATTCACATTTGCATTGGATATCTTTTATAGCGTATATACGTTTATCTCGACTCCTCGGAGTTACGACTAACCAATGCTTTTAAGTAGATTGCTTCATTCTCTACGAATATTGTGGGAATGGTATTGATAATGGAATAAAATTTAAAAAGGGATTCTGCAATTGCTTCGAAGTTGCCATTCGAAGGTTTAGTCTGAACACTATGTTTGAATTTCGGGTCTTTATTCCTTTTTTTTATTTTCCGTTTTTTTTTTTTATTTCAATGGATTCTTTGTATAATTTTCGGTTAGTCTATATATATAAAAATGACTCCCATTTCCCTTGGTCACGCCATCACGCGTGAACGGCTTGACCGTTTTCACTATTATTTTTTTTTGCGTTTGTTATTGTTAGGAGAAGGTTCTTATGAAATTCATAGTTAAGACGGGACAACGTCTGTCGGGTCAGCTAGTTACTTATAAAATATGCGTTCCAATCATCATTAATTTTGTAAAACTAGCACAGAATAACTTTCACTGTGTTTTCTTTTTGTAGAGTCATCTAGAGAATGTAAAGTTGGTAATTTGTAAAGGATGTTAGCGGATAGCTTATGTATACTTGTTTTCGAAGATTCAAAGCTCGTTTTTGAAAAAATAAATATCTATATTGCAGGCCTTCATGGTCACATGAGCGGAGAATTGAGTGATAGATTGTCCGCTATTGTCTTAAGTCTAGGCGGGAATTTATGGTGAATTCAATAAAATTGGTGCGTATTTATAATTATGTAGAAATTTATTTTAGCTGTTATTTATGTTATTATTTTCCGACGTTTCGAAGACTTTTGCAGCCTTCATGGTCACAGAGCGGATTGAGTTATTGTCCGCATGTCGAAGTTACAATATCTACTTACATTGTGCAATTATAGATTTTTTTTTAGCTGTTGACGGTCCTATCTAAGCAGAATGAGCTTACAGTGCCTTGACTATTGCTGTATTGTGCTTAAACTTTTTTTTTTGTTACAGGTACTTACATGAAACGAATGGAATTAGAAATTAAGATAAAAGAAGGTAGTCATATACTAAACGTCTTACATGACGGACCTATTGAAAGCTTGTTCCTGCAATCTCTATCAAGTCGTCTGTCATCTTATAGACAAGTTAATCTGGAAATCTTTAGGGGAGGTCTATATTCAGCAGTGGACTTTATGTGGTTGATGATGATGATGAATATACACAACCAATGCTTTGATAGAATCTTGGGCCTGATAGTCCTTGTCCCTAGAAACATTTCTGGTAGCTATCTAATCAGTACACAATATACTTCATCAATACCCTCGAGCCTCCATATCATCACGCTAGCTCTATCCACATTTCACACGTATAATCCAACATAAGAATCACTGCGGAACTTCCAACAAACGACAAACCACGTGTAGAATAGAGATTTATCCAGTGTGATCCAACTGGGACAATTTTGCGCGGTCACGTAATCAAGTAAGTATCCAGTTACTTGTATCCAAATCGATACTGATTGTAGGGCTAGTCAGTTTTACATTTTTTTTATTTTTTTTTTGGTGAAGTTTGATTGCCAGGATTTTGTTTTTAAATCTCATTGCATGATACTGGCTGATTATGCTTACGTGTTTCACAGACGTAAGAGGAATGTCCTATAATGATAAAGAAGATATTTAAAACTGAGATTGCCTAGAATATTCAGTGAGTTTAGTTCGATTTCTTAATTTTTTATTTTTTTTTATTTTGGAAAAGGTAGATTGCCAGTATTTTTATTTTTAAATCTCTTTGGATGATACTGGCTGATTATGCTAACGTATTCCACAGACATAAGAGGGATGTACTTTAAAACAAAGAAAATAATTTAATAATAATTGCATAGAATATTCGGTAGAGTTCGAGTTCTTATTTTTTTGAGGATATATATAACGATTTCAGTTCTAATTTCATTTGTTTATAAAACAGATAAGAATAAAACAAAGATCATAAATAAACAGTTCGTCAATCACAGCACTAAGAGCAACCCTACCTCAAGAAAGTGGGTCGCGCGAGCTCAGTAGCCGAGGTGCGAACCGATCCGGAAGTCAGGAATTCGACTTATTTGCAAACGTTGACATTTTTACAGTCACGATCGCTCTGAATCTCACACTGGATTAAGGTATAAACCATAATGTCAGTATTAAACCTCAATACCTTTGCCATTTGAGTAATCATTTATATTAATTGTCCATTAAGCTTGCAATGGTAGGTTTAGTTAGGAAACTGAAGAGACTGCGTCTTGTTTTAAAGTTGTCGTTGTCAGTACAAGAATATAGTTTCATTCTACCACATGGCGAGGTTTTTTATTTTTCTGGTTAGGTTATTCAAGTGTGAAAAATGATGTTAAATAACATTCTCGGTTGGGATGATTTTTGTTATTTATAATACCAATGTTAATGTATTTAATTTACACTTCAATTGTATTTATTACTCTTAGAATGGTATTTTTAGATTAGCACCTTTTCAAATTTGCAAAATATATAATTTACGGAAATAACCAATATGATGTCACCTTACTTACGGTTTTCTATTATGCATATAACACAATTAGTTTTGTCATCATTAAATGTAAATGAATCCTAAAAATATTTCTTGTAAATTTTAGTTGACATTCATCATATAAAATTTGTCCCGAATACAATTTTGAAATATTTCGCATATTTTGGCAGCCCTGTGGTCCGTATGTGGGTCACCAAAACCACCCACGCCACGTACCGGAAGTCCCCCGGCATCGACTTTTTGTCAATCATTACAATTCGCGAACAATCACCATTGTTTCATTCATGCTCGATGTTTTCATTTTGTTGTCTTTACCAAAAAAGATTTGATTAATAGGTGTATTATACTGATTATGCAATGGCGAATGATAACCATTGTGACAATCGTTCTTTTGAATCAAAAGATGTTTTTAACGGTTAATACCTAGCTGAATAAAATCTTTAAACTGCAGTAAAACAACTTTCAAACAGGTTATTTTTAGCGTTAAGTCGTGATAAAAACAATACAAAACATTGATAGAGTTTGCATGATTTGAATTTCATGCAATCGATAGTTCTTTTAATCGATTTAGAATGTAGTACTAAAAGGCAATGACACTAGGCCCATTCAGCCTAACGACCAGCAAGTTTAACCCGCTACCACGCAAAGCGGTTGACATCTAAAATTTATTAATACAAAGCCGGGATACACAACAGCTGCATATTGCAATGCATGCAACCGGGAGCTATGGCTCATGAGCCAGCCAGTCGCCGCGCGTCGCTTGCACAGAGCGAACGCGTTCCGTATATCGGTGTTTGTCTATGCCAGACGCCGTGAATTTTAAAAATCGAACGATTACTTATTTGACCGCGAATTGTTAAATTTAATGCAAACAAAGTTTCTTTTGTTAGTAAACAGTGAATTTCGTATGGATGTTTATTTTTGTACGTTGATTATGTAGTTTCCACTTTCGTTCCGTGTGAAAATAAACTCGCCTATGGTTTTTTGATCGTACGTGTGTTTTGCTTGGTGTTGTGAACCGAAGTGTTGAGTTGTGCCAGTGATGTGAGTGAACATCGATATCAACATGTTTGGTGTTTTTATAAAAGGTGGAGGCCGAAAAGGTGAGTTGACGAAAAAATCCTTTTTATTTTTTTTAAACGGCCAAAGGAAACTTGTCATTCTGCCAGTACAGTTTTTATTAGGTGCAGCGTATCTGTGTGGGCAGGTTACTATTGCTCTAAGGACTTCTAATGTAATTTTATTGTTCTATGATGACTCCGTGTAGGTTGCTAATAAACTCAACCTAGATAAGAATCTGGAACATGAGAAAATTGGGTTTTGTTCTCTATAAAGTAATGGATACCTTTTATGTTCATACGTAGGAAGTAGGTATGTACCTGTACGGAATTGTTATTATTTAATTGTCGTGGTATCACGCAATTGGGATTTGAAATTCCTTTATATTTGTTATAACAATAATAAGTCACCTCTACGAATAAAATGATTTAGATCTCTAGTTTGTAGTTCACAATATTGAATAGTGTATTTGTATTTATATTTATATGAGTACCTACTTGAAATATCCACTTATTTATTTCTTATTATCCCTATTTACACTTTCAATACATGCCATCAACATTCTTTTACACGCGTTTACTCTATGCTATTTAGGTATGTAGACTTCATTATGTTTTCTTCACTGAAGCGATGACACACTTGATAAAAGTTGCGTGACCTGACATCAAACCTGAGACGTCATGGCCATTCTGTACACACTCCTAATGGACCGCTATACGCTATTACTTTCTTCGTTTTCACGAAAACATCGAGTTCAAGAAGTAACAATGTTAAGGATGATTATTGTATCTGCTCTTATAGTTTATTGATTGTACTGGATCCATTGATATATATGAACTACGTACTAGATTTGGCGTTCCGAAAATTCACTGTGTTCAACTGAATTGAACTGCTATCTATTCAAACTGACTTTAGTATTATCAATATTGCCAGCTTGTTGTTGTGTACGGCGTGGCGCTCTTGATATAAGAACTCGAGTCCAAGTGTAAACCTGGATTTGAATACAAAATATTAGTCAAATAAGTCAAATTATTTGTTCAAGTGAAGGTTATAACAGGGACATTTTGGTTGCCATTTTAGTTCAGATTTTGAACAAATAGTTTATATGAACGTTCGTGTATAGAATACGTCAATGAGTGGATCTGATTACCATTAGATTCACCATTTAGCGAAAACACCTATAATGCTGACCAAAGAGAAACTTAACAGCCCTCAATAATTGCCAGAAATAATCTGATTTATCTTGGAGATACCGACTGTATCATTAAATGAACACCTTTTTGCGATTTTCGATCCAAGAAATACGAGCTACTTGGCGTCTATTCATTAAGATTAACTTATTTATGAGTAAAACGAAGTCATGGAGCGAGCTAGTCAAATATAATTCTCTTTTTTCCTTTGAAGGTAATTTTTGAGTTATTCAGACGTGCAGCGGCACTTTCAAACGAATATTTCACTGGATTCCTGAGTTTTTGCGGATAAATTTCTTTTAAAAATATAAAGATTGCGTTCCTTTGAAAATTGTGGTTGCGTAGGGTTTCCGACGAATAGAATCTATCTAGTAGCCGTACTATTAAGATAAGGCAAATTGATCGTATTTGGCATTGAGGCTGGGTTTTAATTCATTTGTCATTTGCCTAGTTTAATTATTTTAGCATAAATAGTGTAAATACTTCTTTAGAAGAGGTGATGGGTGATACAACGTAGGTGATATTCAGTTGGGTAGTTATAACTCATCACGACTCTCAGAGTATGTCACTAACCAATGTTATTGTAATGTTTGAATATTTTGCGTTTCGTGATAGTTGCAGATAGCCATTAGTAAGTAGAGTTTCTGATGAAGGAAAAACTAGACGAAAATAAATTTGCAGGATAAATTATATATTTAGTGTATTACAAAATACACATTTTAAACTTAAAGTTCCTGTAAAGGAAACATAGGCATGAGTTGCTGTTATAAACTTTTAAATGACTCCCAACAATATATGTTAAATGTTTAAGGACTTTGCTTCATCAATATAGTAACAACCTTGGCATCTCGATCTTCCGTTGATTCAGTGCCAACATGGGATAATTCAAGAGGGTCATGACTGGGATTCAAATTTGCAATTTCCATCGCCTTCTTTAGCACCTCTGACCGAAAACTTAACTTCTGGTGGTTATTAAACGCTTGCGTTATCGGTAAAAGCGAACAAAAGAACGCCATATCGTCATTTTGCATTAGTTTCATGTTCTCTTTAAACATTTTTAACATTTCTCTCTTAAAGTCTTTGTCGTCAGTACATAAATTTCGCCTTTTCTGAACTTTTCTTCGTCTGTGTAACTCTTTAACATTTCTGCGGGATTCAGAGCATTGTGACGTTGTAGGAATATCACAGTTACCTGTATCTTCGTTTGATGACGTCACTTTGATTGAGCCCTCTTTTGGATTCTGTGTAACTGACCAGCTATCTATTTGGAATGCGTTACCTAATATCTGACCCTCTAGTACATCATTGGCATCAGACTTTTTGTCCAGAAAGTGCATACAGTCATAATGTATGTACTTCTTTCTTTTCTTACTCCTGAACCCAGCTGTGCCTTTGGACCTCACATAGGCGTCCCTTGCTGTTTTCCATCGCTGTTGCACTTGTTTTTCTGTAAAATAATGGTCATGTTAATCTCAAATAGATACGCAATGCTGATTATCAAATGAAAAAATCTTAATGACTATTTATATGTATGCCGTGTAGTGATTCCGTAGGCGGAACAGTATATGCATGAAATAGCATGACGTCACTCGCCATTTATGATTTCGTTTTACTGCAATAATGGCGTGAATTCGACGGCACTCTGATTGCTAAAGATGAATCTTCATGACTTTATCACGTCCTGGTAACATTTCCTAACGAACAAAATTCTGCTAATACTTACCGGTGAGTTTTTTCTCAATATCACTGAGATCGGCAAAGTTTGGAATCACTTCTTGACAGACTTCAAGCCATGCTTTTATTTTAGCATCGCGGTCTTTGTACATTTCGCAAGAGGAGTCCCACAGCGCTGGACGAAAGCGTACCTCGGTTATAATGCGGTCGGTATCTAAATCTATGTTCATTTCTCAATATTTGCTAATCGCGAAGTATCCGCAATCTTCAAGGTAATGTGAATGATTATTACCTCAAATTCCTACAGTTTACATAGAACTAATGCACTAATAAACGACTCTGGACTTTGTTACGTACGCGCGTACGATCGGTCGCTTGGTTCGCGGGGTACTGAGCGCCGAGCGGGGCCGTTCCTTCGTCGGTCGAACAGAAAACATCGGTTGGTCGACGCGCGCCGACTTGACCCGCTACCTCGACCGACAGTTCTCGCTCTATTGATATAATTTGACGTCAGCGCTCACCGTTTGGCAAGAACGTTGCCTTGTTATGCGTTTTTTTGTATATTTCCAAGAACGGTTGTGCGTGATGTTTTATGTTTCCTAGGTAGACTGCAAGCACTGTTATGTTCCAGTTTGAAGAACATTGCAGCCAGTAATTAGAGGCCATTATTAGACTTAACATCTAATAATAGTGCGAGCAACGCAGCGTGCTGTTTCGTTCAGTTTGTGATACTATTGTCAGACGTGCCAGATTCGACGCAGTTTCTGGACATTCATTTGTATGAAAGGGAATATTACCTTTGCTTATTAGATAAATGATGTGCTGTTTATAAAAATACTGTACAAGTTCAATCAACAACCTAAACGTTAATTATAACGTAATTGATGGGTTGGAACTTTGAAACTTAATGTAATAACTTGATCAGCAGTTGATGCATTAAAATGCATAATTTATCAACTGTTATCGTAAGTTTTAAATTAACTTGTGTTCATTTTAAATATTAATATCATTATAATTATAGATATAAGATATTTTATTATGCCGTTTAATATTCATGGCACTTTGTTTACAATCGTCGTGGATAAATTAAATTAAATACTTTTTTATATTTACAATAAAGGCTTATATTGCTGTCATTGCTGATTTAAGTATTTTACATTTGAGACGATTAGTTTCATGTATGATATATCAATATTCCAATATTCCATATTTGATATCATGTATGATATATCAATATTCCACTGACAAGGAAGACTTAACAGAAGAAATATACTATTAAACATTCAAGGCATATTGATTACTCTCGTAGAGATTACACCATCTCAATTAATAACAATGATCATATTGCGGCAAACATGTAGCGTTTTGGCAGACGTACAAACTTTAGTATGACATAAATGCAATTAATGTGTTAGGGCCAGCGCACATATCAGATACTTCCCGCGCTGTAATATTGATTATATTGTTCTGCACGCCTTATGGCTTTGGGTTGGGGTGAAGATAGCCAATAGTGATGATACAGCTATTGCTCTCAAAGACAAAGCCGAGCCATAAGAGGGAAAACGCGGGAGAGTTCACTATAACACTTTACTTTCACTTTAAGTTGTCTAAAACTTATAAGGATAGTAACCGCGGAAAAAATATCAAGGTAACATTAAATATAGATTTAATGTTTTAGAATATAAAATATTATTTAATGAAATTTGCAGATGATGTAAACATATTGTTAAAAACATACCCCCTTATTGATAGACGTTATGTATCTAAGGACAGAGCATTGCTGTGATAACAAGTCTGTGTCAGTCTTATGTGAACTTACATAACAAGTGATATTAAGTTAGTGTTTCAATTCTCTATCATATATTGTACATTTTCCTTATTCACAAAACCTAATCAAAATCGTACACCAAATGATACAAATTAAGGAAATTACAATCCAAATATATTTTTATTAAAGTTTATTCACTAGTACTTCGCTATTAATCTATCTTAATGCGTGCTCTCCCTAACTTGGCGACGTTTCTGTGCATCGGAAGTGGTTTGCGTATGATTTCATTCACAATAAAGGCAATTGGCCAAACAAACGGAACTAGCAACTAGCAAAATTGATATTCTACAGGTGTGACGAACGAAACGGTTGGATACTGGGAGCAGCCTACCTGGACGAAATTGGAATATTAACAAAAACTCCATGCATTGCAAATCTCTTTGTTGCCTTTCACTGAGGCTTGGGAAAATGGTTTAAGAAATTTCGCATAAGTATTACACTAATTTGAGCTTTTATTGAATACGTTATTTGTAAAATAGATAAAATCCCGGTACTATAGTGTTACTAATATACATTAGCTCAAAATTTATTCCTGTTAGAACAAGAACCTTGTATCTCTTGGTCGCTATGTAACATTTTGTCATAAAATCTAGGATTACAGTCTATCAATTAGAGCATCTAATGAAAACTGCTAAATTTTGTTCAGAGTTGAATGTAATAAGCCAAACTACTAAATATAAAAAAAAAAATGATAAAAAAATATGATGAAAAAGTGGTAAGTATTGCAATAAAATCCCACTCGAATGGAGTCGCATAGCTGGTCTATAATGCATCTGTTTTCAAGTTTATTAATAGTATCGCAGTTAATATTAGCGATTGGATTGGCAATGACGAAGTTGCGGATGTCATTTTTTGTGATGCCAACTGTAAATCTACGGATGCGGATGTGGTTTTTGTCTCCATGCGGTGAGTAGTTATTCCTAGAGACTGCCTAGAGATTCCTATTTTTTGATTTCTAGAGATTCTTGACTAAAGAAAGGATTTCTTGTAACAAATGATATCGCAAATATTTACTGGTTAAGTTTATAATTTATCGTGAGTGGGACGGGCATAATTTTAAAGATTTTACACACAAAAATATTTTGTATAATATTTTAGCATGAGCGATCTGAATCTTCCTGTGATGCTTAATATATAAAGTTATGATGGTCTTTCAACCCACAATCTTCATGCGGGGCAAACTATGTATTAATACCATTCCATCGAAGAAAGCGTTGGCTTATATTCATTATGTAATGTGAATTATACCCGTCTTCACAAACAATACTATAAGGATGCATAGTGTCATAATATTCGTTTTTTTTGGCATCCTTCAGTTTTGTTTGTCTGACAGCCAACCGAAGTAAAATTGTTTCTCTATATTTGCCAATCACAGCGTCTCCATGCCTACGCACTGCGGAAGCTGTCATGCCGAATGCACTGAAGAACAGACTTATTATCGCACTATCCTTCCGTACTAGTTAAGTAACGTTTGTGAATACGTAGCTTAAGTTCCCAAATATCTCTTTAGATACCTCTGATCAACAACATTATTAAGAAACCCACAAACTTCTGCAAGAAAAAATATGGATATCTAAGTCTTCCGACCTTCAAAAATTCCAATAGCTGGCACTTGTCACACCAGCTGGACTCACCAGCTGGTTGATCCGCTTGTGTGGTCGTTGCATTATCTTTTTAACAATCCCTAATATCTGTAAGGTCGATGAAGCGTGCCATTATATGGTTATGGTAATTTAATAGCGGGCGCCTTTGTAACTTTTAGTGAATACATTTAGTGGCGGTGCTTTAAAGGAGATGCATGTGATCTTTAATTCTAATTGTTACAAACCTTTTCGATTAGCAATATTAAGCTGGTTAGAATATTATTTTTTATGTTTATTAAACGAAATCTCAAAATGCTTGCAATCATTTTTAAGCCATTTTTCTATTTGCTTCGAAGTTTAGATACTTATCATCATCACCATCAGCAGCAGCAGCCGTAGTATGTCCACAGCTAAACATGGGTCTCCCCCAAAGATTTCCAGATCGACCTATTGGAAGCGTCATATTTATCATCTCATACAGTCTATTCATTCAGACTCAGTCCAGCGTGGTGTTTTAAACGTCTTGGGTGATCTAACAATATGCCCATATTTTTCATACGGCAAACCCTACCAATTTATACGGCGTAAGTTACCCGTACAAAACAAAGAATATTTACATTTATTCATACGTTCCCCACCTATCCAAATTACAATGACGTCACTTAGACTATAAACGTCGATCAATTAGCCCATCGGCCCTACTTTCCACTCTTGTTACGGAGTGTCATTTGTATGGTAATGAGTTTTATAATTACTTTCATACGTGACACGTTATGAAACGTAGTTGAAATGGTTTTAGGCGTAGGGCATAGGGCTTTTTAGTATTGAAGAGAAAGTTGTTACAAAACTAAATTATGAGACGGGTTTATTAGTTTTTTTATTGCATAAGCATGCGATTTTGTGCTCAATTTAACATAATCTCTATTGCTAGTAGAACCCATAATTCTTAATGAATCCTGTCAGCCTCATAACTAGAATGGAAATTAGTAACGAGAGAAGTCTTTTGTGCTTCTGATAATTGATTACTATGCAAAATACATTAGCAAACTGTCAATTCATCCCATTGTGTTTGCCCGTAGGCAAAAAGAGCTAAGGTCTATTCATGCTGTAGAGAATTAGAACTACAGCATAGCATTTTAAAGTGGATTTGGATCCAGCAAATCCATCGTACTCGTGGAGGTGTTATCATCATTAGCCTTAGGATATCCCTTGCTGAATATACGCCTACCACAAAGACTACCAGATCAAACCGTCAGATCTGACAACAATTGCAGGATTTCATGGAGTAAATTCGAAAAATTGGAAAGCAATCACCAGCGTCTCTTTCACACTTAATCCAAAATCAGCGTACTGCGAAGTAATCAGATCCAAATGTAAAAAAAAAATATGTTTTTCCATTTCATTCAGTAAGTAGGTAGTAAATCATGAATGGTATAAAATGGCGTTTGGTTTCGGTTACCGAGCTGGTAACAATAGCTTTCTAATATTTGTTTAATTACAGCAGATCAGATAAAGGCGACAGGAGATACACTTTTTTCGTTTTTTGTATACGTATCATCATGATCAGCCGCAGCATGTCCACTGATGAACATGGGCCTCAACCGAAGATTTCCAGATCGACCTATTGGAAGCGGCCCGCATCCAGCGACCTCTTGTATATGTATATCATAAAACTAAGGTCCCTATTCTGTCTGCTTGTACGTTATCGATGTCTTCAAAATCTACTGAACGGATTTTTATGAATTTTTGTATGGAGATAGTTTAAGATCCTGGGAAGGTTATAGAATTTCTTCCCCGGGAATATATATAGCAGAAATTTAACCTCGGTATACTCCTTCACACGGGGGAAGCCGGGAGCAAAAGCTAGTCTTTATATAGGCAATGATAATTAATGTTACTCGCAAGAGGTGACAGCTTTGTTAGTATACATGAGAATCAGAAATAATCAGTAATACTTGAACGACCCCTAAGCCGGTCCTTGTCAGGTTAACAAAGGCATAGCCAGGTTAAACTATAACGTGTTATTTGGAAACCTGTCCTATCAAATCCCGACGCATTGTCACCGCAATAGTGATGCGCCGTGCACATTACTAGTTAATAACTCGTTGAAAATAACCGTTATGCAGCAGTTAGTTCATTTCGCGACGGCTGTTAAAACTGTTGTTAGCGGTTATGCGTTGTTTAATGTTTGTTTATAGGACGCCGGCGCTAACCGTATTGTTGACCTGTTATCTTAGATATTAAAAATATTGTTAACTTCTGCCACTAGGCAAGATAGTAATGACTTACGAGGCTCCGGTGTAGCGGTGAGCTGTCTGTGTAAAGAAACATATTAGAAGATATTTCTAGTCAGAGTACGTTTATTATATTTCTTGGTACTTAGAGTTTGACCGAAAGTGTATGGGAAATATTTAAATTAAATAAATTTACTTTTAGGTACCTTTGTTATCTGTTTTGTCTGATGATACTTCTTTCTTTACCCTAACGAATGTAGGACGCCCAGCAAACGGGAAACATATATTATGACATATAACTTCAGTATTAAAATATTTAAACAGAAATAGTTATTTCAGCTTTGAAATTTACATGCGAATTATCAGTGTAGATATTCGTTGTTAATTTAAAAATGTTGAATTATATTTTCCATGCAGAAAATTTTATTAAAAATGTAGGTTAGTGGATTATATCAGAGCTTCGTTAGTGGTTGTTCAAACTCATTTCATATAATTTCTAAGAGATCATAATTCTTTTTGCAAGACCAAACTAGCCGGCGAGAGTAGAGAACTAAAAAAACTGCGATGAACAAATATCTAGAAAAGTTCGAAGTAATGACTTCCTGCGGGATATTAAAATTCTCTTTGGAAAGAAAACTAATGACCAGTAAATCATGACCTCTGAAAGTTTACGTATTATAATGGCAGCATTTTAACCGAATTGTTTAAGCATTTTGGGGAAGGTCTATGTTCAGCAGTGGACTTTATGTGGCTGATGATGATGATGATGATTTCAACCGACTAAGTAATTTACTTTTTACCATTAAATTTAGAAATTTTAGACGCGAAAAACATTTACGCCTTATTCAGACGACACAAGACATATTTTTAGATGCCAGAACGAAATTTATTTCTCCAATGCAGTCAAACAACACCAAAAAACACATCGGTTTACAATTTCACTCGTAAGTACCCTTACTACAATAGACCTGCATCGCCATTTTAGTAAATATAGATTCTTAAACAATAGCTGTGGAGCGTTTTCCTCGTTTTACGATAGAGAATTTTTATGGCACTGTAAAGTTATAATTAAACTCTTTTGTTCTTGACGTAGTCAGTATTAAAGACGCGCTAGGTTGCGATGTACAGACTTCGTTTTAGCGTTTGATTTACTCTATGACGGAAATTGTTCGCTGGGGTTCATTTTATTTTACATTTATCTAGATATGTAGTTTTTTATTTCGGTCTTTAGGCATCATAGACTGCCTCAGTGGCGTAGTTGTATTAGACTACGACTGCAGTGCTGAGGTCTAAAGTTCGATTCTCGGGTCGGTCAAAGTGTTATTGAGTTTTTTGCTTAGTATCAGCCTGAATCCGAAATCTATGCGCGATAAGGCGATAGGCTTGTCCGTATCACAACATGAGACGTAATACACATGCCTAAAAGTGGCTGTTGCGCCTGTGTCTACCCCTGCGGGAATAAAAAAGGCGTGAGTATGTGAGTGTACGTAGATTTTTGGTACTTATAGTTCATTTGTATTTAAATTGCTACTCCTTATATTCAAAAAAAATTATATAACAAAATGTAACAAGTCTTTGAACGAAATCTTTGTGTTAATATTCAGGATTATTGCCCTGGCGATAAAGAGATGATATAATCACATACCAACTCAACTGTTTAGCTAAATGTTGCAAACATATAATTCAAACTCTTATTAAAAAGGTGGTATTTATTCAGAAGTAGCCCACCTAATCATTTTAGATTGGGTAAGAATTCGCATAGAAATATTGGTCATTATCAAATACAGGTTTTAGCATTTAGCCTTTACATAACACCACAATAACAAATCCATTTTGCATAACTATGTCATGAAGTATTATTAGATATAATTTGCATTTTATATTGATTGTTAATAACTGAGTAAATCAATTTAGTAAGTTGTTCAAAGGTTTAATATATTGTTTCTTTAAAGGATATATTGAATCCTGGCACAATACTATATAATAATAATAATAATATCAGCCCTGTATTATATACTCGTACTTGCCCACTGCTGAGCACGGGCCTCCTATACTACTGAGAGGGATTAGGCCTTAGACCACCACGCTGGCCTAGTGCGGATTGATAGACTTCACAAACCTTCGAAATTCCTATAGAGAACTTCTCAGATGTGTAGGTTTCCTCACGATGTTTTCCTTCACCGTTAAAGCAAGCGATAATTCACAAAGAATACACACATAATTTTTTTGAAAAATCACAGGTGCCCTTGGGATTTGAACCTGCGGACATTCGTCTCGGCAGTCCGTTCCACACCCAACTAGGCTATCGCCGCTTTTTTGCACAATACTATATTACAGTGGAATCAAATCAAAATATACATTCGTCAATATAATTTAGCATAATGATTTCGTATGTTTACGCGAATGTTAGACATTAAAATAAAACTATTTTACGGATATTATCGCGGTTTTTGTATTATAATTTTCGACGAACGCCGCAAAGGAAATAATTTAGCATAAATAAATGACTGTTTCTTGACACCAGAATACTAAGGGAATATCTTTAATTTAAAACTATAATATTTTAAAACCGTAAAATACATTTATTTCAAATTTATTATTGTTTAGACTTAAATTCAATTGGTTGTTGACCATAGCTTTTAATATGCGTTTCTTCAAATTTTGTACACAATTCTCTCTACATTCTCGCATTACTAATTACATCCAAACTCGTTCACGTGAAAACTTAAACATTATTACTTACAAAACGCTACGTCCATGTTGGATACGGGCCAAATTGTAACAATCCAAAATGCAGATAACCAATTATAGAAGACTTGTCTGCGCCATATTTGAACCGGATACGGCAGATCTTGGATATTGGTCAAGTTTCGCTCTAAATTCGTGTATCCAATGTTCAAGTATAGCTATATAAATATGTGCATATATTTCTATCAGTGTCACAATATTTTAGTATGAATTGTTGGAGTTTAGCTGGCGCCATGTGTGAGGTATAGATTGTGCATACAATTGATAAAATGCACTAACTTGCACAATATCTATCCGACATCTATCTTGTAGTGTCTACGTTGTGTATTATTGATTTCATTATTCGTATTAGAATTTACAATATTCAAATATTATTATGCTGGTGGTGAGATAGTATATCTGCTCGGATAGTGTCCACCGTACACAAGGTGTTAAAACCCGCCATAGAGGCCCACGTAAGTGTGTCGCGTTCCGGGATCGGCCTGTATATCCGGTTCCAACAGGCTGCTAATTGTGTGGACTGGCGAGGGGTAATCCTCTCGTCAGTCGACATTCTATTCTACCAATATTATTAACCACCATTATGTTACAATAGAAAATCATTCAAACCACCTCGCACCAGGCGCCGAAAACAGATAGAGTAACCCCTATCTAGGTGATTTACTGACGTACTGTAAAACTAATCTTAAACTATCAGGAATTGGTCTCAAATTCTAACGCCATCAAAACCGATACAATTACAGCTGTTCCACAATGTTTCCCATATCTTGTTTGCCCTGACTAATCAATCTAATCAGTGGATCGATAACAGTTCTCATTCCCACACTGGTCTTACGTACCTTCTCTTGAAAAACTGTTACACGACCATTGAGATCATAAAATTAGTTAGTTTACTGTTTGAGCCATTCTTTGCGACTTCGTCTCGTAAAAGGAATAGAACTAACTTCCTTCTAACTAAGAGTACTATTTATCAGGAATAAGAGAGTTTCTTTGTCACTATGATAAAAAAAATCGCATCGTTAACCCCTTCTTTTTTTGAAGTCAGTTGAAATTATTATACATATCACTTTTGGTTCGTGACAGAACGATAAACGCTCTTGCGCATTAAATAATATTGTTAATATTTATGGGTATAATAGTTATAAAATAATCAAAAATATAATATCCGCGTGTTAAATCGAAATATTTTATAAAGATAATGGAAACCGCTTTAAATAATTATAACCCTTTTGTTTCTTACCTTGCGTAGGTAAAGGTCAATGACCACGTACAATGTTAATAATAATTGAACAAGTCTTGTGATAACATAAAAAAGTATTTCGTTTTATAAAAAAGATGGGAAAATGTTTGAATGTTTACTTTAATACATAAGTAAAATAAATAATTTAAAAATTGTTGAAAAAAATTTACTACCTTCCTATATGTATTATGAATTAAAATATATGAGAAGTTGTTGAATATTTGTTAAAAAAAATTGTTCTTATTAAACATGTTTCATGCATAACTATATTTGCTCGAATAAACAAATATAAACAGGGTGTTTCGTACAATTAATGTTTAAATGATAAAAATATTAAGGATTGGCTCGCTTCCAACCTCCAAGCTAATTGAATAAAACCACACGCAAATAAGTAATTGAATGTCACGGGAATTAAGTTCATTATGGATAGCAAATAACGTGGTTATATGGCCGACTATCGTGTGGATGTATGACCTAATTTGATTCCTGTGTGACGTGGCGAGGGTAGGAATCTGGTTCATGAGGAATTATGTAAGCTATGCATTCATGCGGGTATACTACTACTACTGAAGAATTTGACATAACATCTATACATAATAAAATAAACTCCCCTTTTCTGTCCGTTTGTATGTTATCGATTTTCTCAAAATCTACTGAACGGATTTTTATGAATTTTGGTATGGAGATACTTTAAGACCCTGTTGAGGTTAAAGGATACTTTATATCCCGCTATATCTATAGATATAGATAGATACATCATGAAGGATCATGCAGGCGAAGCTGCGAGCAAAAGCTAATTCTAATACAGATCTGTTTGATGAAGTAACATTCATTTAAAGCAATAAAGTGATTAATAACTCAATATTTTAGCCACGATTTGTGAAATAAATAAAATAAAAAAAAATATTCTTTTGGTATCAGTTTGACTCATAAGTAAGCATGTTTATAATGCGATTATTTATTATAAAGGTATTAAAATCGTGTTTATAAGGAACAGAGAATTATGGAATGCAAAATCTCTGTTCAATTTGATTAACATTTAGTAAAATAACTTAATGGATATTATAAAATATTGGCGGTTAATTGCGTTATCGTTGGTTATTAGTCTAAATCATACATTTTATCATTTGCGATAATCAATTTTCCGCGGTGAAAACAATTTAGTACTTAAGTAGTTATACTTGTGAAACTAGCTTATAATTATTTACCTACATTATGTTTCTCTATGAATTATATAATTATCTAATAACATACTACAAAAAACATACCCTGCAATGGCCTAACATCAAATAAGATCGGTATTTGAAAGGTCCAAATTTTACTTTGAAAAATGTCGGTGTAGGGACTCGTTCAAACGAATTCCAGAATGAACCTGTACATCCAGTGATCAAAACAAGCTTAAAAAATCTTTTAGAAAGGTTGCCCTTGTTATTAACACCATTGTTCCCTAACTATTTAGTATTTACCCATTTCAATATAATGCATGTGTTAATATTGTTTTCAATACTGATCCTAGTCAAATTATTAGTGTAGTTTGACATTTGTTTATCTTGTATGTTCCTATTCCACCGTGCTAAGCGCAAAAGCGGTATATCAGGGACAGCTTATTTCGAGATAATCGAAGTTTTGTAAATATAGTTTTATAGTATTTAAGTAAAAATGAGATAGAAAAACTCTTTGGTTTTTTTGAACAAGTTCTAAACGAGATACCATTATTTAGGTAAGTTCATTGGATGGGCATTTCTTTAAGCTATCTGTCGGTATAAAAATCAAGATTTTGATTTTTTTTTTGAGATATCACTTTTGAGCTTAGCACGGCAGTATAGTTCTATAAAAAAGAGCCATTATTTAGGCTACTTTGCATAACATCGTATCAATTATTCCATTGAGTCAAATTTAAAAATAATAAAGACTAACGACCGTAGTATCAACTCAACATTTTAAAAGCTTATTAAAGTTACTTATCAAAATTAATCGCGTTTCATTATAGATTTAATTCAACTTAAAACACAAGCAAATAAAAAACACGCTGTACTCACACCGATGGTGATAAAACAGAACATTTTAAATTATCCGGCTTATAATTAACATGTACCCGAACAGGCTCCAAAGCTTAATCCGACGTATAACAAATCATAACTCTAATCTGATACACGCCGGATGTTATCATTGATAACGCGCACGTTTACGTAAGGTCAGGAACCCGGTTTTAGTAGACACCAAACGGTTACCTAACGTGCGGTCTAGCCTACATACGGACTCATTTGCATAAGTGATTTATTAATTTTATATTAGGTAATTATGATTGCTGGTTTATGGGTAGAAGGAATTAAGATGTTATTGTCAATTCTTCTAAGTTCCCACGGATAAAAATAAATACATATCAGTGGTAAAAGGTGAAATTTTCCGAAAATGAAACACAACACAACATATAGGTTTTAATATGCATAAATGTGGTTTGCAAATCATAAAGGGAAGCCGACAGGAATTGCGTTATATGGACCCTTCCCTGCTACATATTTCAAAACGGATTCATCTTATTTAAATATAGAAAATGGTCAGTATATACTTCTTGGTAAGTTTCGTACTTTTGAAATTACGTTCCTAATGATGGTCAGAATTATGCCGGAATAATTGTACTACGGAATAATAGAGTAATCTCTGAATTAGGATCAATGCTGACTGCGGCATCTGTAGGCGTAGTTAGTCGGGTAACGCGCGATTTTATCACATACTAGCTGACCCGACAGACGTTGTCCTGTCTTAACTATGTATGCACGCGCGCATTATGTCGAACGTTGACAGTTATTTCAAACCACTGACAGTTATGTAAAATTATTAATGTCGTTAAGAGTTCTTAAATTTTCTAATTTTCCGCGTAATTTTTTGACTTTTTTCTTTCATAAGAACCTTCTCCTGACAATTACAAACACAACAAAAAAAAGTAGTGAAATCGGTCCAGCCGTTCACGCGTGATGGCGTGACCAAGGGACATAGGGATTGACTTATATATATATATAGATAAAATACTGTGTATACGCCCTTACAACTGTGTAATAGACGACATGTGGTTATCACGTAAACACACTGTAACATTCTTAACAACTGCGACCTCTTCTCAATGCGTGTATGAAGTGTACATAACCGTGTTCAAATAACAAGTATAAGGTATGTAAAATGGGTGAACACGATATCTGAACGTTCTGTGGTATCGTGAATAGCCCATACTGTTCTATAATTAAAATAATTTAAGACTTTAATTAAGTATCAATATGACCACCGTGGTTCGAAAGCTAAACTGTAATTCACATTTCTGGATCGAATTACTATAACATACCACCAAGCAAGCTATTTGCTCGTCGCATTTTTTTTTATACGTGCCTACGTAAATATTTACCCTACTGCACTTGATGGTAAGTGGATTGGGGCCCAATATAATGTCGACTGACGCGGGATGATTACTCCTCGGTAGTCGACAAAATTATGCCGGCCTGTTAGAACCGGATGTAGGAGGCGGATCCCAGAACGCGACACACTTACGTGAGCCACTATGGCGGGTATTAACCTTGTGCACAGGGTAGGATATATATTATATCCTACCACTAGCAATCCACAAATGAACCAAAATGATTCCAAACATTATATAGACAGTTAGGGGCCGCTCAAGTATTACGTAACGCAATTTTTGAAGATTTTTACCTCCCCACCCCACCATGTAACGCGCCGTAACGTTTTCCTGTACACCCAACCAAACGTTGCGTAACTGTAATGACAATTTTTTTTGTAATATTCCCAAATATTTTACGCAAAATACCGGAAAGTCGCTAAAATACCTTCGTTATTGTTAAATAAAAAAACAATGTTTCATAACGCTTTGTACGAGAACCTCTTCCAGCCCCTGTAACGCATCGTAACGTTGTACAAGACCCCGCCTACTCCGAAATTGCGTTACGTAATACTTTAACGGCCCCTTAGCCAAACGAGTGACCTAACCCTTAATGAATTCTTAAATGATCCAAAAATTATTCAAGTGTTTACAGTGAATGTTGAAACAATAAGAGCCTTGGCAATGATTCCGGCGAGGTGTAAGGCGCGCTGCCAAATGTTCGCATATGGCAGGACCAACACATTATCCGCATTTATTCCATGTTCGCTTTCTCATTTATATTTGGGTTACATTTGGCATTTGTTACGTCATAGGAAAGGTAATCTTCACATTACATGCGGTACTAAATATTCATTTGTTGGTAGCTGTATATTTGTATTCACGCGAAAAGCGCTAATTGCACTGCTATAGAAAATACAAGGTGAAAATCCGTCATATTGTGCTATATAAGTGTGTCGCGTTTCGGGATCGTATTGTGTATATTTAGTTTCAAGCAGGCCGGCGTAATTGTTTCGACAAGAATTATCTTTAGCTGTTTCTGCATTTACTTCTAGCAAACATCAAAACGTCCTACCATCAAACATTTTCACAAACTTTCGTATTTATAAAATCAGTAAGAGTAAGATAACATTTCGTAAATAACTTTTTCATTTGACAAGGGAAAATCTAAAAACTGTTTTATCGTCTACAATTTAATGTAACACAGACAACAATCAAAGCAACTTTGCAAACCCGCTTTCGCAACACAAAAATTAATAGAAAACATACTTACATGGTCAAAGAACATTTTTCCAAGTCGCCACAAGAAAATAAAGTATCTCCATTCCTTTTAAAATATGCCAAGACAAATTGCACCGCCTTCATTACCTTACCGGCATAAGCCTAAGGCATTTGGCATGGCATGCCAGTTTATGACACGATCCTAGTAAGGAGTATTTAAGGGCCTCTCTGGGAAAATAAATTTAACTCCAAGTACCAAAAACTGACATAAATTAAAAAGTTGTAAAATTGTACGAAGCTTGAGTGTGCGTTTCCGTTGATGTACGGGGAATTGACGTTTACAGACATCGCTGCAATTTAGTGTTTGGGTCTTTAGAGGCATACCTCTAAACCTTAAAGATTCTAAATCTTAAAGACATATCTTTAAGGTTAAAAATCTGAGCTACTGAGGATACTTAAAGAGATCAATCTAAGAGTGCAGTGACAGGAAATTAACAGTGTCTGCCTACTCTTATAGGATTCAGACGTGATATTGCATATGTAATTATATTTTAAAGGAAATTTAACAATTACAACTTTACATAATCTCATTATGAGTGCTTTTGTTTTAAAGGCATCGTAAACCTTTTATTCTTTTAATCAAAAACTTTTTTTAAACAAATCTAATAATCAATTAGCTAATTTTATAAACCTTTACATTTTAGCCTTGTATTCAAAATGATTTTCATACTATTACATTCATGTTTCCACGACGTTAATTCGCAACACGTATTACATAATCGCCATAAACGAATAGAAATATTGCAGACCGTAGACAAATTATGTAAGTAATTTCACGTGTGAAATCTTAAGTGCATGTTTGCACGCGGCAATGTGTTGAACAAAATGTGAGAATGCTCGTGGAAATCATAATTTCTTTTAACGTAACACTCTATACATTGCTATAAGGTCCAAAATAAACACGTGTATATGCTGTTGTATTATCTTTTTCATAAAATATTATTTGTTGGTTCGCCTGATATTAAACGAGAATAAAAAAATAGTTAATATTTCACGGTGTAAAAATATCGCTGAACATTATAAAAATGACGAAGAATAGAAAAACGTCCTTTGAAGTTGTTTAAAAAAGATCTTCAGAGCCGAGGATAACAACCTTCTTACGAAGCTGTATGAAGTGGTCTAGAAAATGAGATTTTTTTCCGTATAATCTCGCTTTTATCATGCTAGCAATTTATTGTGTAAACTTTGTTTTATTAGTTGATGATCTATTATAAGATCGATTAGGTCGAAATTCGCATGAGTATGCATTTCTGTATTCCTGCAATTATTGGTTCGTGACTTACTCTATATGGATTAATCTCGTTTCTTTGTAATAATTTAAGTTATATATGTAGAGTTTAATGCAAATCTTCAATGAAGGAATCCCCATTCAGAAAGATATTTAAAAATTACGGTATTTTTTATAGAATGGAGCGACTAAATTCCTATTTAATATTTCCAATTAATTAAAAAGGTTGACCGCAACTTACGAAATTATTGGTATGCCGTTACTGTCATATATTTTAGGAATAGGTGTGTGATATTACGTAATGTAATTTCAATTTTAATTGATTTGTAGAAATATGATTTGGTACTTTCTATCTTTTATAATAATCGTATTGTTACATAAGCCAGTAAAATCCGACGCTTGACAATTTCTCTCTGTTCTAAAAATGGGCTGGCAACCCGACCATTGCTATCGAATCAACCATCTAACCCAGTATATTTTCAAAGCTCTAGTATCCTCATCGGCTCCAGTATCCACCAATCGGGATTATAGTAACCCTTAACATAAATAAATCAAAAATAAAATACTTTATTTATCACGTAGGCGAACAAAGTTGCACTCATGATACGTCAAAACAAAGAATAAGAATAATTATTATTTCTAAACAACTATTAAAATTACTCATTTATTTACTATGGATATTTAAATTAGGAATGAAATTTATAATAAAAACAAGGTACAAACCGAAGTAACCAGCCCGGGCTGCCAAGTAGAGGGAATCATCCTTCATCCGCCAAGCATTGTAATCCCTATTTCAGTGGACTTATTTAATGCGAATGTTAGACATTGATATAAAATTATTTTACGGATTTTATATTATAATTTTGTAACGACGTTTTGAAGACTTTGCAGCCTTGGTCGGGGGGAGGGTGCTGACTATTTGACCTATTTGTCAAAAAAATATAATTTGTCAACAAAAACACAAAATTGCATATCGTTAGAATAAAATCAATGGAAACGCGCCCGCATCATCCTAAAATACCGTGAAACATTTCACACACTGATTTACAGACGATAAACAAGCAGAGATTCAGTGCCCGTCTGTTGCGCAATTTGATCTGTACTTAAATAGAACGTTCCTTGACATTAGGATGGACTGGGATTGATGGTGTTTTGGTGAAATTTTTGGTTAGTTTAAAAAGGGAGAATAGAGAAGGAAATCGGTTGAGGTGGTGTAAGGTTGGTGGAGGAAATAGGAAGTGATTGAGGGACTTTCAGACGCTAAGACCAGCGTAGTTTATAACATAGAGCTATAGTCTTTTTGTATATAGTTTTCTTCGTCTGCTCTAATTTCCCTCCAGTGGAAGATTGTTGATAATTTTACAAGCATGTGGATTAACTTAAGTATTGTCCGATGTCCGCTTATTGGACGTTAACCTCTTATGAGGGATGAAGTCTGGGATATATCGTTCTAAACCCACATAAAAGGTTGATAACATGAGATTTGAACCTAGGATCTCCCGATCTACTGCCCACATGTGCTGCTCTTAGACCAAGAAGACTACAATCCATAAATCTAAAATACGAAATCACAATATGATATCAATAAAAAACACCAAGTATTTACTTAAAACAAAACACGAATCCAGTCAGATTTTTTGTAAGCGAATATTTTGCGAACTAAAAATTACATAACATTGTTACTGACTTCTGACATCTGCCATTCTTGTGACAGTTACGAAAATAAACAGTTGCGGCATTAAATATTCTGTTATGTTTAAAATAAGTTTTATATTCGTTTGACGGCTTCATCCGGTATTTTGACGTGTTCATGATTTTACAAAAGAGTAGAGATGTAGGTCGATTTGTCACTTCAAATTGTCTGGAGATCAAAAGTAGTGCCTTTGATTTATAGTTGATGAGGAAAGAAAGAGACAGATTTTGGTTTTCTTATTAATTTGGCAAAGTTTTCTAGTTTTAATATAAAATGTTATAAGGTATGCAAACAGTTTTACTTGCCTACAAAGAATCCTAATTATTTCTTGCTAAATAAAGCTGTTCAAACCTACTGATTTATCAGTGGACATACAAAAATAAACAATGTTGTATGTTAAATGTATTCAATATGGAACTTGCATATATTTTATATTATTTGTACAGAGATCCCGATGGTGTATAGTGGTAGTCTCTGTCAGATAATAGGACGCATAATCTTGTACTTGCTACTGCTACCTACAATATGGTTAAGGACGCCGATGGCTGGCACATGCGTCATACTCGTGAACGGGTGCTGCTTGTGTGGACTGTTCTGCCCATTTCGCTTACTATTTCTAATTGCTAGGATTGAAAGGAAATAAATATAAGCATAATAAAGACAAAAATCATGATTCCTGAGAGGGTTGTGCACTCATATAAAAATTTATATTAATTTATTCCTTATTTTACGTGCATATAAATGAACTGCTCTAAACAACAATAAAAAACCAATTGTATTTTATTACTCCTCGCCTTACCATGTGTAGTCTTTACCTTGGACTGATTTTGAAAAGAGCAACACCAGAGTTTCTTGCCCGTTCTTCTCTGATGAGAACTGCTTTCCGAACTGGTGGTAGAGTTAATATTGACGGAATCTAAATAATGTATAGCATTTTACGGATTCAAATAAATAATTTCATTTCATTACTCTTGTGCTGGACGTGTAACTCTGCCTAGCCTTTCAGGGTCAAAGGCGTGAGCATATAGAGATTATATCGTTAGGTGACAAAACGTCTGGGAGTTCTGTTGACGCAATGGATTCGATGCCAAACGTTGTGCATTTGGCAATCATTGCTCAGTTCCGGTGCTCTAGATAAGGCCGCGACAGTTTTACAAGCGATTTGCGATTTCCTGTGTATATACATACGTCACATATCTGTTTGTTTCCTTGTATTATCAGTCAGTTATGACATTCTCATACCATGTGTCAGTATGACAATTTTATAGTATATAATGAAAACATGTAACTTGACTAATTGCTCTATGATGAAGAATTTATTTTTGTAGATATCTTCCTCACTAGGTTTACGTCTACGTAATTCATAATTTAATCAACCAATTAGCATTGGAGGGAATGAATAATTTCACCAACTCCTGTTCTTGTTTTAGTTTAAATATTACGCATTTTGACCTAAGATCCTCCTGAGAGGGCCCGTACATCTTGATATAAAAATACGACATTCTACAGTTCTTGGTTTACAATTGTACTCGAACGAGATAATCTCATTTATCTCTGCCTATCCTTTGCGTTAGTCTAAGGTCTATGTATAATTCAAGATTTAAATCGGACTGATGCAATAACAATTTATATAGTTAACTGTTTACGTCATTGCAATATTCAGTGTAAACTTCCCGTGAATTATATTGTTTACGTATCAACAGGAAGATTCATGCCAGTACACTGGTAATAAAACAAAGGAAATTATGAATTACATATTGAAATATAAACAAAATGCATGCGGAATTTGGATATGTGAATAGTTTATGCGGAGTGTTTCTATGTAATCGTTTATGAACTTGAATATGTACATTGCTTTGTGTTGTGTAAATAGGTATCAAAATAGCGTACAAAAAAAAAATACATAGATTCTCATTTTGATTAGTTGCATTCGTGGACCAGTAAGAGTGTGTTTTTTTTTCAATGAATCGAAAGTAGGAGTTTAATTAAGTCGAAATATGGTTTCAATAGTGTCTCACAGAGGCTGGGGGGTGGGGGTGCGAGGTTCCGCATTAGGAGTGCGTTCAGTACATCGGAGTACCTATTTGATATTATCACACTGTCCTTCCTCAGTGTGCTTTCCACGAGGCCCAGTACACTTGGAATAAAAATATCTCGACTGAATGAAGGAAACTCATAAGCTCTATATGTATATTTTCTATAGTAGAGTGTATATATAATATGTTTGTAATTTGTTATTTCATTCGTGTTGATTCAAAATAAAGGCAACTAATGATGGAGATAAGAGTGCAATGTCAATTTAACTATTATATCGTAGCGCTGTTCTACAGGCGAAAAATCTGACAGCCCGCTGCATTCAAGACCATTTAAAGATTGCAATTTACATAGGTAAACTTCAAGTTTCGCCCACTACTACGTTCGTCAGTAATTCAACCCAATATGGATGTAGGTCGTCCGGCACAAAGAGTCGCAGAATGGACGGCAATTCACATCTATTCAATCTATTAAGTGCTGTTAGCGAAATCTGTACGGGACAGTTCTCTATAAATAATTATCAATGGATCTCGTTGAGTGCGCGCGTCATTGCGCTTCGATAGGGTTGCCACCTATTAGATAAATATTAATTCGAATTTATTTACATTTTTATAAGGTTCTGTATCTGAAAAACCGTTATTGGATCACTTTGTTGACAGTCTGTCTGTTATTTTACGTTTTCATTGAATCAAAACCTATCTAGTATTTCCTGTTGAGCTAGAATCATAGAATTATGCAAAAAGCAATCTCTTACAGCACATGTAACGAAAAAAAATAAAAAGCCGTAAATAGATATTTTAATAACAAAAAACAAGTGAAATTTTTATTACAAACTTATTACTTGGGTCGGTAGAGATCCAACTTCAAAATTAAGTTGTTCAAATTTGACCTTATTATACTCAGATACCTTACCTACAAATTTGTACGAAACCTTGGGTGAACGAATCCAACCCGTACTCTTCCGGTTTTTTATTTTAATAAGACTGCATGTTTATATTATATTATCTATTGCTGAATCGTTTTCTTATTCTAAAGTAAAAATAATCTCTTCCCAGCCTTTTCCAAGGGACAGGGAAAATTCTTCGTCCATTCCGTGTTCAATACCTCAGGTGGGTATCTACTTACAGCATGATCATCTTACACATCGCAGAAGCTATCGACATAATAACACTTTTTGAAGTTTGTTATAAAATGTACCGGGCGAGACAACCCTAAATAAACATTGTAGGTACGTGCGCACTGAACGATGCGCATGCACACTGATTTATTACATGTTTTCCAATACCATTCTCGCTTATGTTTTGCTTATTACTGCGCGTTACTCTATTAATAAATAAATATTTTTGTTTGTTTTTACATGCTATTGTTTTAACTAGCGTTTGTAGTGCATTAAGCATTATGGTATTTATATTGAAGCGCACATGGCTTACATTCGTTTGCTGGTTTGACTATTACTACGGTAGAAGTCTATTTATGATTATAAACAAAACTATTATCTCAACCAAAAATTATTTTATTAAACGTATTTAACATTGTGTTATTAAAAATTGTACATTAGGAAGTAGACTTTAAAGATCATTGTTAAACTTAACTATTGCAGATTGTCGTAAAGGAACCATTTCTGCCGCGTTTAGGTTAAAAATAAGGCTGACTGTCTTTATATTGTTAGCAATGACGTTGAAAAATATTTAGTTTATGAGAAGAACAGTCTTGCTAACAAATTTATTTATAGTGCCTCGTCAGATGTGTCCTTTAAGGTCATCAGGTGGCCACACCTCGCCAATTAAACGAGTTTTAGCATTCATTACCGTGGAATTTATTGTAATAGGTATAATAATAATATAATAATAATATCAGCCCTGTATTATACACTGTCCCATTGCTGGGCACGGGCGTCCTGTACTAGATAGGGATTAGGCCTTAGTCCACCATGCTGACTTACTGCGGATTGGTAGACTTCACACACCCTCTAAATTCCTATAGAGAACTTCTCAGGTATGCAGGTTCCTCACGATGTTTTCCTTCACCGTTAAAGCAATCGATAATTCACAAAAATACCCACATAACTTTAAAAAGTCAGAGGTGCGCTTGGGATTTGAACCTGTAGACATTAGTCTCGGCAGTCCGTTCCACATCCAACTAGGCTATCGCCATTTTTGTAAAATTATGCAAGAAGGTCGCCTGTTATGACTTCTTTATCGATTAATCAATATTTTGACCATTATGCATCTTGTTTTGTTATCTGTGTTAAATGTATCAACAAAGTAGATAACAATAACTGCTGACGTGCGAGAAAGTGTTGCGGAAATAAATAATTGAAGTCAAAGATTTTTGTTATTTTCTCCCAATTGATTGGTTAACTGCCTCGGTGGCGTAGTTGTATTGCATGTCCGGTACAATAGCGCTCTGAGGTCCTGGGTTCGAATCCCGGGTCGGGCAAAGTGATATTTGGGTTTTTCTGCTCAGTATCAGCCCGGAGTCTGGAATTTGTGCCCGATATGGCGATAGGATCGCCCCCTATCACATCATGGGACGGAACATACTTGGCGAAAAGTGGGTGCCCTAGTTGCGCCTCTGCATACCCCTTCGGGGATAAAATGCGTGATGTTATGTATGATTGGTTAACAGCCCGCCTGATCAAAAGTGGTCACCAAAGCCCATGGTCATCAACAATGCCAAGGCATATACCTATGCCTACTGCAATAATCTTTTATGGCATAATCAGGGAAAATTTTTCTTCCTTCACTACTCCTTTTCTATTTTGAAGGCAGTGCATCAGGTTATTTTGGTATTGTCGGTATTTAGAAATCATGAAGATTACACAATACTAGGTATTTACTTGCTCGTTCTTACTCTGCAATAAAATAAAGGCGATAGCGAGGATTAATTGATTTCAATTCATCAAAATTGATTTCAATTTAGTTCCGTATGGGTAATCTGAGGATAGTTTGGAAGTCGTGTGAAGTCTGCCAACTACTACTACTACTACTACTGATATTATAAACCGAGGAATAAATTGTATGCTAAATTGGAGTGTCATTGAGAATTAAACTGGAGGTATTGGTGGCCTCTCGGGGACGAATGGTCGATGACTTCAAAATTTGCAATATCGTGACTTTGAATTATAGCATGAACAGTTTATAGTGCCAACAGAGCATTCATTTGGCAGTGACGGCGCTGTAGTTCGGTCTCAATTTTGATTTTTGACACCTTAATTTTTTATATAGTTAACACTTTTATAATTGGTAGACGACAGTATTTTAGGGTTATGAAACTCGTGAGACTTTGAGTTCTTCGATCTCTTCAAACAATATATATTTATGTAAGATACGGCAACCTTTTAGGGTTATGGAACCAGTTCTGTTCTTCGATTCCTTCGAACCATTTCTATTTGGTAGCACTTTAAATTCTGAAAACACGTAGAGATTATCTGGAATTAATGAAATTTGAACATGAGAAACACATTAATTTATAAGTCTACTTGTTAATATAACATAAAAATCAAATTAACATGTTATATTAAGACAAATCATTCAACTAAATACAATATCACCTAGTAACTAATGTCTCTTCATCGCGGTTTGTGTATTTTTAACCGACCTCAAAAAAAGGAGGAGGTTCTCAATTCAACTGTTTTTTTTATGTTTGTATAAAAAATGTATAATTTTAAAATGTATGTACTTAGATATTGTAATTTTGACTTTTCGACCTGCACCCCTCGCCTCCTATCCATGACGGCTGCAATATTCGAAACGACGTTAGAAAATTATAATATAGCAAACCGCGATAAAGTCCGAAAATAATTTATTCCGATGTCTAATATTCGCGTATAAATAATAAATCATAGTGTCTTACTAATAATTTAACTAACGTACTAAGTCTTACTGTATTATTAGTTACAGCCAAAGACATTAAACAATATAGTACAGCTCTACCTGTCACGGTGTCATGGCAAATATTTACACCTGCAACTGGGCTAGACAAACACCGTGACAATTGAGCCATTGAAGCGTTTACTTTTCGCATTAACTTGTTTAGAGATAAGGAGATCTATTTTGATGTAATAAGAATTAGATTAAAATAACAACGCGATGTTTTTTTTAGACGACGAGGCAATTGGATACATCGAAGACTTTTTAAATTTAAATATTAAAGTTTTAGTCGTATTTTTTGGTAAATTAATTTATATTTTGATTCCAAGTTAATTTCAGCACTTTGTTTTGGTGTTTGCAAATTGTCAGTTTGTCTAAAAAGCTTTCTCTCTTCCTAATAACAAACACTGAAAAGTGATAACATATCCATCAAACATAAAACAAACACCTATTACGCCTCCGTCCACGAGGGTAGACAGAGGTGCAACCAGAGCATTTTCGTCAAATGTGTTTCGTCCCTTTATGTTATAGGAATTAGGAGGCGAGCTTACCGTCGTATCGGCTACAATTCTAGACTCTGGACTGATGCTGAGCAAACCTACGAAACAAAGGTACACTCAAAAAACCCCATCAATCACTCAATACAACATTCAACAGGAACTCTAGTAAATGTCAATACAGTTTTTACTAGTACTGTGCGAAATGTACCGGCCTTGTATCCTACATTCAAATTGGATTCGCGCTTCGGAAAGGTCGGAGTTGAAAACCCATTTCCACCGATCGGTGCGTTTGCAGAACGACTTACCAAATGATTTTTTGGTCATTTGTTTATATCTATTTGAACAAGCCAAGCATATCAATTTATTAATACACTCTGTTTATAAAGAGTACTGGCAACTATTTTTTAAAATGTAGGTTGAAAGTGCAATAAATAAATGTTAGAAAAAAAAAAACAAAAAAATCCTTTGTTCCCTAGATGTATTTTTATAGATATAAAATTTATATCCTTTTTTGGTCTATGCAAATTACTTCGACGTCAAACAAAAAAATTGCCCGAGTTAGATATACATTGTTTTACTGGGAGATGACCGGATCCTCCTGGGCTAGAATCTAAATGACATATTAATTCCGTTGTAGGCACCATCAAACAAAGATGTCTCTGAAATTGAACATCAATCGGAACATCATTATTATTTTTATTTTAAATGACACTACAATAAAAAAAATACTATTGCAATCATTCCTTATACGAAACAAACGCCTACGTACTAAACAAAGTCCATGATTACCAATTAAATATATCATCAATCGTTAGATAGCGATCGGATCGTAAACTATGTGAAACGAGCAATCATTTCGCCGACAATCGTCCTCTATACCACGAGGTACCATTAGGGCAACAATCACTCTCCCTAGACGGACTGGCGCGTGCGCTGTACACTGAATTATGTGATTTAATACTTTGATTCAGTTTATTAGTGACTAGCTTTTGCCTGCTGGTCTTTCCGTGTCATAGTTCTTTTGAAATAAAAGTAGCCTATAGCACTCAGGAGTAATATAGTTTCATATTAGTGAAAAAAAAATTAAAATCGGTTTAGTAGTTACACTTCAGCGCGTTTAGAAAAACTCCTCAGCTTTATATATTTAGTATAGATGTACATTGTGTACCATATTGACTTGACTATATTTAGCAATTTAAAGGCAGTGCCGAATGCCAGGAAAACGAAATTATTGTTTCTTATTCTTATACTTACTAACTTACTTACCCTAAACTGCCAGTCGAAGAAAACATGCGCCTTATTGTAAACTGCATTTTTATATTTAACTGTCGTATATTTCTTCTGCACAACAACATTTATTCACCTTCAACTATTTCAGTTTCTGAATCATAAAAATAAAATGTATAAAATATTTTGATATCCAAAGCGCCAACGTTCATTGAAAATAAAACAAAGCGATAACACGCGAAAAATTATGTAAAACGGCGCCACCGACATGCGATTTATTTTTAAAAGTGTAACGTAGTGTTGCGATACGGTTTCATCGATAATAATTATATCGATATTTTGTTGGTTTTACGTTGCGTCAAACATTTTATAGTGCTTTTTATTGAGATTTTTTGTGCTTTTTCACATAGTTCTAGAGCAAGCTGCTTTGTACAGATTTTCAATTAAATTTGTGTTGGTAGTTTGATATTATCAAGTCTATAAGATTTGTCATAGATAGACAGAAATAATCATTATTATGTAACACCCAAAAAAGAGATACCGGTTTACATAAAAACTTGTCTGATAAAGTGATTTATATCCGTAATTATAGGATTGTTCAAAACTATCAAGATGGTTGTAGGGGTTCTTGGTTGCGACATTCGCGCGGCCCATTGAGAGCGGGCGTGGGCGACCGCCCGGTGTTGTGATAGTAAATATTGCGTTTAACTGTACACGCCCTCGTGTCTTCGATGCTGACTGACTGTCCGATAGCATCTAGAAAACGTTTCCATTCAATGAAAACTAGGATGTCTACAAGCCTTAGATAAGATGATTTATTAAGTAAACTAATATTTATAAAAAAGGAAGTTACAAGAAAGCTTAAGTTTTAAATTTGGTTAAAAGGATCCAAGGGCATGGGCCAATGTTTTCTCCACCTAGCAATGAACATAGTAAATATTAAATATCTTTAGATGCATTAAAGTCCGTCACAAAGTAAGTTAAATAAAAAAAGATTAATATAGTATTCTATTCCTTCATGTTAGTGGGACTAAAACGTTTTTTGTCTGAGTATAATTTTTCACTCTCCTAATGAATGTAAAGAGAACATATGTAAAGACAAAATAACTAATGGAAGTTCTCGTGATTCACGTGGGAGAGAAATTGTAAGTTTTTGTAGACACGAGTCATGTGAATTGTATAATCAATTATAAACTTTCTTAATAAATTAGAAGTTTTTTGAAAAAATAAACTTATTAAGTTATCATTTCTTATGTTCTTATCTAACAAAATCAAATATGTTATTTAAAAAAAAAATACAAATTTAAACACTGGAACTTTAGTATAAATGCTCAAATAGAGCCCAAAAATAATACAGTTGAAACTGTGAATAGTATTATGTAAATTAGAATTTATAACTCTGTTTTAACTGCAATCGACATAACTGTATTAGATCTTAGGAAAATCTATATTATAGCCGTAAATAAGCAATTCAATTACAGCAACCGTCGAGGCGATCGCCAATGGTTTATATCTTAACTAGTTTTTGCCTCTATCTCTCTGTCTAGATATAAATCAAATGGTTGGTAAAAATCTCAGTTACCTGCCTGTGTCTACTAAGTCCTGTTGTAATTGATTTACTAGTTCTCAAGTTATTCCAGTAAAAATGACGACAATTTCTAAAAGTAGTTTGATTTTTATTTCTCTTGGCTCTTTGTATAGTTTTTATATAGGTGTTGGTATAATCTGTATCAGGGTGAGTAGGAAGTATGTCTGGCAGTCGTATAGGAAATAAAAAGAATGTTCTTAATATGAACATGGCAAAAATTTGGTGCACTAGTTCAACTTGTGTTCTTTCTGGAAATAAAAGACGTATGCGTGTGTTGTTTTAATGATATTGGTTTTTGACGTCTCTAATCGTTCATCATTTGCATCTAAATTGCTAATTAATGAGTATTTTATGTTGGAAATAATTGAATTGCTTACTTATCAGTCAAAACACAATAAATCAAAGTATTTTATACAATATTTACTATTTTAACTATAATAAACTTTACCAAGTTGTCGGATTACCAACTTTTCAAAAGATAAGCTGCCCGCATAAAACATTCGTAAATGTAGGCGGCAGGTTAATGGTAATAAATATGTCAATCGCAACACGGGGAAGTGTGCCTCATCGATAATCGTTATCGATATTCGTATGCCCGAATGACCGCAATTAGCGTGTTTTATATCGACACGCGAAATCTTAATGAGCACAACACTAGCGCTCGTTTTTGTGAATGAACCAATGACATTGCTTAAAATGTACGCCGTGGTATGGAAGATTGCGTTAAATAACGACTGTTTTTATGTATTTTATTTGCCAATGTGCGAATTTTTGTATTTTGGACGGCGTGTGACGTCGAGGTTATTTTTGAAGAAAACAGTGGATTTTGAATTCGACATATAATTTAGTAAGTGCTATGTCGAATGTAACTGTTACTTGAATGCTATAGTACTAAGTTTAATACCTTTATAACTTGTACTAGATTAAGGAACTACAGTTTCAATAAACCACTATAATTGCCTCTATTAAGGCTACTGCGTCAACTCGAGTCGTAAAACGGTTTTGAACTAACTGTTCCGTGCCGTGTTCTGACATGTATTATTGTTTGAAATACTTAGTTTTTGAAGACTAAAGAAATTGCCCTGAATTACAATTTCTTTTACAAACTTCTACGTACTTTGATCTTTCGTGAAGAATAATTGGGAAAGAACATTTATTGATATTATAACTGAGTACAGAGACAGAAGAGAGAGCGATAGGTTCGCTTTCTATCATGGATGGAACATATGATGAAGCGTGCATGGCCTTGTAGCATCTCTGCCTACCTCTTCGGCGATAGAGGCTTGATGTATTTTTTTTTACACAAAGAGCAAAGCATAATAGTTTTATATCAATATTTATCCGTGTAAGTATAAGAAATCATTGAGCAAAAGTATTGTTTGATTTCTGGAAGGTAGCATTTTCCTACTAGAGCTGGTCCATTGATTGTCTATTAAACTACACCAATCAATAGACATAAAAGCAACACAAATATGTAACCGTAGTTAAGTACCCTCATTCCATAATTTAAGGTAAAATCCCAGCTTATCTCAATCTAAACGATGTTTCAAACTATACTTGACACTTTCAATAATTATGCGGCATTGCAACAGGTCGCGATGACTGCTTTCTACCACCCACTCTTCCACGAATAAGGTTCGGGCCGTACACGTGTTCTAATGTATAATTGCATGGAAATATGATTTTCGTAATACGGACGGATAAGGGTTTTTATGGGTTTTGTATGAATAATGTTATGATGGTATTGCGTGTTTCAAAGACTTGATAGCTGTGGGCGCGAATGGAGGGATTTTTGCCTTTTAAGAAACTGGCCCTTTAATAACATTATATTAGCTATTGCCTGCAGATCCTACGCGTGAATGTCTTTCCAAGTTAAATATATTTTTCGGAATAATAAGTAGGTATACATATTATAAACAAAGTCCCCTTTTCTGTCTGTCTGTATTTTATCAATTTTCTCCAAATCTACTTAACGGATTTTTATGAAATTTGGTATGGAGATAGTTTAGAGCCTAGGGAGTTTATAGGCAACTTTCTATCCCGGGAAAATATATAGCGGAACTTTTATCCCGGAAAACTTCTTCACGCGGGCGGGGTCTCCAACAAAAGCTATTAATAATATAAGAACAGTGAATATTTCATCAAAGTTAATTCACAAAGACTAGCTTAATAACAATACACACTCACGCCTGTTATCCCCGAAGGGGTAGGCAGAGGCGCAACTGGGATACCCACTTTCCTCCGTGTATATTTCGTCCTAGGATGTAATTCAAATCAAAATACACGAGCCTATCGTCATATCGGGCCTAATTTCAGACTTCAGGCTGATACTGAGTACATACCCCAATAACACGATCCGGGAATCGAACCCGAAACCTCAGCGCTGCAGTCGTACCGTAATACAACTACTCCAACGAGGCACAACAGTATTCATGTGAAATCACAATTGCCCGTATACACGGACATTGTATTACTGTTCCTAGTTAGGGACGTAAACAATAGCGCGTGCTCACAATGTACAGTCAGGCACGAAAGAAACTGAACACATTAAAAGTTTCAAATCGCCTTTAAACTTTTGTTTTCATCAACAATCTTTTCTCTTTACCAAAATTAACTTCAGAAGTTTTATTTATTTATTACATGTTATATACAGAGTATAAAGGAGGACCAGTTAACTTTTAGGTGGTGCTGAGACTAAAGAAGGTAGGTGTACACAATGAGAGAAGGTTTACTTTATTTTAGATAAAGAAAAATGAACATTTCGATTGCAATTAATGTGTAAAAGCGTTTTGCAATTTAAATTTGTTCAGCAGCTTTTGTAGCTGACTGTACATTAATTGTACCCGCATTAATGTTTTGTTTAGGTTTATATGCATTTCTTTTGGTTAGTAACTAGACTATAGATTACCTTCTTATTTACACTAGAACATAATATTATACTGTAACAGAAAAATATAACTTATTTTCGAAAACTGTATCGAAATTGGTTGAGTCGTCGATGATTGTTTAATGTACTTTAATATTAGGCCTATTAATTAAATTATCCAATATCGTCAAAAAACAAAACTTATACACACAGAAATAGACAATACAGGAACTTATTTATAATAAAAGTTCCATTGCATACTTTCGAATAAAAAGTAGTTCGTATCCACGACTAACCACAGTCAGATATTACAATATAAGACATTGTTGACTGCTTCAATAGCTTGTATGGCTTGTGCGGTACATCGCTCTGGTCCTGGGTTCGAATCCCGGATCGGGTATTGATATTGTTTTTTGCTAATATCAGCTAGAGTTTTGCCTTAATGGCAATAGGCCCCTCACATCATGAGACGCAACGGAAAAACTGGTGCCCTGGTTGTGTGGCCTACTCTTCAGGTTTTTTTTTTCCAATGTTTCTCTGTTTTGTTTTCGTGATTCGCGTATGTTAATAAAATTGTGTTTCGCAAAATTTGGGCGCAAGTTTCCGCTATTTGATACGTAATTCGTCCCCCACTTCAGGGTTAGGTATGAAGTATTTAATTGTATTCAGGACTCTAGCAAACTTCATTGATAATTTCGTCTTCATATTCACAAACCGCACCTCTAATACGATTGAGTATGTTTCCGTGTAGGTCCTGAGGTCGCCGATAAGGCCCTCATGTCATTATCATATTAATTGACAACCCGCTATCTCTTACGAAACTAAGGTATTGGTTACCCGCATGGGGTCGATGACCCGTGATCATTTTTGAGGTTAGGTTTATTTGTTTCGTAATTAAAAAATTGTAAAGAATTTGTGATGCTGTTGTTTCTATGCTTGGTTTTTAGCTGACGCGTAGTTCTAATTAATTCGTGCGATTTACGTCTCGTAGAAATACTTTTATTGTTGTGTAAACAAATTTATATTATCTATAATAATATTATAAAGTGGAAGGAAGGTAGTACCTAACGAACTATTAAAACAATTTTATCCCGGAAAAGCTTTTTCGCGCACAGGCGCAGCTGCTGAACTATTAATAAAATAACCATATATAATTATAAAAAACTGTAATATACGTATACATATATTAAGTTTTGCGAGCTGCCCCCGTAGCGTAATTGAATAGCATGCACGGTACGACACCGCCCTGAGGTACTGGGTTCGAATCTCAGATCGCGCTGGGATTTCTACTCAAAATCAGACTAGTCTATAATTTGTGCCTGATATGTCATGCGATATTGTTGATAACTTCGAAAGAAAAGGCTCGTGATTATATTCGTTAATAACCTCCAAAAAATATTTAATTTCAACTAAAACATTCCATTACCTTTATATAAATTAACAGATGGATCCATAACACGAAATAATAAAATAAGATCAACAAGTCCACCCCAATCGGTACAAAGAGTGGTACAAAAATCGATTAACCGAAGTGCAACAGGGGTTCTATTATGCACCGAGTGTTGCTAGATTAAAGTAGGACGTCCCATTGTGTCGGTCCCCTGCACGTGCTTCCAAGAGGGATGAAGATAATCGAGAATTTCATGCCTTTGTTGGTGGTAATGAGGCAACATGGCGGCCATCAAACGGTTCAAGGTAAAAAAATATTAGAGTCTGAAGTAGGGCTGCCATCATCTAAATTGCCGACGCCGGATAAACGCGGCAAAAATACCGGACATTAAGGTGAAATATGGGTTTTCCCCGGACACATAAAAATATTTTTGCAACAAATATAACCCTTTTTAAAAACCCCTGCTGGACGGCCCCCGGACGCTCTTCAAACTAGGACAAATCCGAGAAATTCCGGACGAATGGCAGCCCTAGTCTGAAGAAACAATATCTATCACTACTTTGAATGTAAAGGGACATCTTGAGATATTAATGTAAAGAGTACTTATTATTAGATCAAACTGAGTATTGCTCTGAAGTGCAATATTATCTGAGACGCTGTTTTAAAGTCAGCATCTTAAGATAGTCGCTGTTAGTTAGTAGTACATGTACACATGGTAAAAACTGTATTAAAATAACATTAATTGTAAACAAAAAACTTGAAAATATATTCTTTCTCTTACTATGCATATAAGGTATATCTAAAAGTGCAAAACATGTGACGTCACACCAAGGGGAAAACAAGAGGTAGTGTCCCCGAAATGTGACTACGTTTGACAAGGACTGGGAGAGGTCAATAATCATTAAATTCGTGTGGCGTAATTTATGGATGACCTTAAGAGCTTTGATTATGCAGATATACATAATTTATTATAATTCCCGGTTTAATTGTACCTCATTCATTCCTCAGTCATAATTAGTTGCACGTCCGCCATTTTTAATAATCGCGTCATTCAAATTGCGAACGTATGCTATCTCGCATAAAAGCGCGTTTGCTTATCTCATTGCGCTGGTTACCGGTGACCAAATATATTTGTGTATATGCTCCAGTACTTGATCTATATGTAAAATGTTGTCCAAACCTGTTGAACAGTTTCCGCGTTTACTTCTAAATATTCAAACATCTCTCTTACATTAGTAATAAAATTCAAAATTCAATTTGATTTAGGGTTGACGCACATTTGATAAAGGGTCGATGGAGTTTATGGGTAATGTATAAAAATAAAATATTCTTTAAGGACAACGTTCTCGTTTTCCTGTAAATAACTCCATATTTAGTCATCCGACCAAATTACTTAGAACACAACTTACCTACCTCAAGAATGAAATCATATAAACAACCTTTGGTCCAATATTTAAGGACAAAAGTATATTGGATTTTTGCTGTATATCATCATCGTCATCAGCCGCAGAATGTCCACTGCTGAACATGGGCCTCTCCCAAAGATTTCCAGATAGACATACTGGATGTGGCCCGCATCCAGTGACCTCCTGCTATATATATTCCAGTGACGAAGGGACCATACAATCCGATTCCTGCCAGCGTCTCTTTATGTAGAATCTAATTATGAATACAACGATTTTCAGCTCGCATTTACGGATATTAATACTTATATGTTGTGTCGGGTTCCCTTTAGGAAAAGTTCACCTTTGGCCACTGATATATTCACTATAAGTAAATTTTCACTTTAAAAACTGATCACAGTTTCGATTCACTATAAATTTTCACTATAACAAAATTGACACAGTTTGGATAGAGGTGAGATAGGCCCTTTTCTCATAAGTGATATCAAGGTTTTAAGTTTTACATATGTTGGTTTCTTCTTAAATAAGGATATATATATTGATAAGGATATTTAATTATAAATGTTTATTGGGCCGTGTCTCAATATTTTAAGCCACATTAAGCTTTCTGTATGTCTTAAAATTCAGTAACAACCCACATAATTGGTATTCATTAATAAGAGTTGCTCGCGTCACCGTCCGAGTAAAACATTTCCTAGGACAAAAGTCACACTATGTATTTCGTTATAAAAAGCGGATATCCTTGTGGCTCCAAATTGCATCACAATCAGCTCAGTGGTTTCCATACAGAGTTAGTACGTATAATATTAGTATGGATTGCGGTTCATGGATGTTCACTACCGCTGTAGCGTATTTATGTTACCTGAGCGGTATGACTACCACGCTGAAATTTTGAGTTTGAAACCTGGGTCGGGTTGTTATTAGCTTTTGAAGTTAGTATCAACCCGGAGTTTGGATTTGTGTCGGACATGGCGATAGCTTCCCAATCACATCATGGGACAGAATACGTAGCGAAAATTGGCATTCGTTACACTTCTGCCTGCCCCTTCAGGGATAAAAAGCATGATGTGGGTTTCACGGATGCCAATCATCACTAACGTACCCACGTGCCTGCATTTCGTTCTCATTCCACACACAGACTATATCTAGACTAGATTAAAACTATTACACGTAATGACGGACTGCGATGAATTACTGCAGTGAAATCAATCATCAGGGGACACTTAACTTTAGACACAGCGCGTGTGACAAATGGGTAATAAGCTATTAAACTAGGAGTTCGGAATAGCGACATCTAGCGGCAAAAAACGAGAATTACCCTACAATTGCCGCTAATACCCGTATTTATGGCATATTTTCAGGTTTTTGTAAGTGAAAGTGAAAATATGGCGCAAGAATTACTGAGAGTAGGTAATTGGGATTGCAATAAGTGATGCTTGCTTGAAATAAATTTCAAAGAGTTTAAGGATAAAATAGCATTTTTGTCACTGTTTAATCCGAAAATGTATCAAAGATTTCCTTATTTTTCTATTCTGTGCATAGGTACCTGCCCGTTACTGGTACTTTAATTTTTTTCAACTACTACTATATACTACATACTCAGATATGCAGGTTTCCTCACGATGTTTTCTTTCACCGTTAAAGCAAACCATAATTCACAAAGAATACACACATAATTTTTGAAAATCAGAGGTGCGTTCCCTTGGGTTTTGAACCTGCGGACATTCGTCTCGGCAGTCCGTTCCAGCCTAACTAGGCTATCATCGCTTTTTAATGCATACAAAAATCAGTCATCACTTATCAGCTCGCAACCCCGTTATGCTAAATAATAAGCCGGATTCACGCTACTACCCGCACACAATCGAAGCCAGTATTCGTCCACACGATACCCTTTGCCCGCTATCTAACGGTAGTGGATGGTGTTGAGTTACCGTCACACGACACATCTGGCCAGCTTCCGTATCGTATACCCTGTGTCGTCTAAACCTATTGACGGTGACGTTTGACGGCTGAAAATCATCAGTGGTTTGATTGGTGATTGCTTACGTTTGGGAATGTCTGTTTTTATGTAGTTACGGCTAATTGATTCCATTGCACCTGATGGTAAGTGGAGTGGGGTCTAAAGGAATGTCGACTGATGAGAAATGTTTTCGGCAGTCGACACAGTTATGCCATGTTCGGGCTGGATATATACAGGCTGATCTCGGAACGCGACATACTTATGTAAGCCACTATGGCGGATTTTAACACCGTATAGTGGTCACTATCCGGGCGGATTTAAAATATATCCTACCACGAGCATAGTTCTGAGACGTCTGCATGGTATATAAGAGTGTAGATCTATTTTTGCTTCTATGCTGGGTTTCTAAAGTTGACTTTGTATTCTTTACTAGTCGTTCTTCTGGGCAATTTGACCCCTTTAACTGTTAAGGTATAAATATCCTTACATACATTTTTAGTCCCGTTGCATAGGGTGTCTCTGGAGAGTACAGAGAGAGAGAGAGAGAGTAATCTCGTGCTTTAAGTTTGCGTTGTATGTAAGTTTTTCTGTTAAGAATGACATTAAATTAATTCCATTTTGATCATTAGTAATCAGAATACGAAGGTTACTAAAATTACTGTTCAAAAGTGTAATTTGTCAACATATTATAATGGAAATTATTAATGACACTTCGAAAATTATAATGTTATTAAAGGACCTCAGAAATTTGGTATTAGAGTAATGTATAATAGATGAACTAATAATTCATAATGATTCAATATTAATTTACGTATTCTTTGTCCGCAGGTAATTTTCGTCGGATGGTGATCAGGCCGCGACGATCTTGAAGTGAATTCATTTGTGACGTAAAAATGATATTTAATTAGTGATTTGTTTTAATGACCAAATGTTGAGCACGTGTCTCTAGTAAGGGAGATCGGCTAGGTCTTTCATCACGTTGATTTATTGATTGGTTCCTTCCTAGTTGAATTTCGGCCACAGCGGCCATGTCAACAGATATCAGCCCAGTACGCAGGAATATTACAGTGCACAAGTATGTGCGCAGTAGACAGGCGCACTGTATGTTCCTTCACTCTTATAGTCCGGTAAGGCAATCCGACATGATCGGAGAGAGATCAGGCGCAGGACCAACGGCTTTAAGTGCTTTTCGAGGCACGAGGGTATCACACCGGCAACTTCCTGACTTCGAGCTGCGACTGAGTAATTTTTAAGATGGAAAAACCCAGTCACAATTATTTTCCCCCGACCCAGGATTCGAACCCAGGACCTCAGTGCCGTATTCGTCCCGAGTACAACTACGTCACCAAGACAGTCCACATATACATCGGGTATATCCAGATCCCAATGCATACCCAGGCCGATATGCATCGGGTATTCAAGTATATATTTAAAATTTACAAAGAATCCCCTGGTGTGCAAGTCTCTCGCTGTTTTATTTACCTTTTGAGCGATAATTAACAATGAACACATGCAAAAGTCAAAGGTGCGTGACCTATTGACGGGAATGATCCTGTGACCTTCGACGTTACACTACCGCTAGGTTATCGTAATTTGCAATATTTAATTACATAGTATAAAAAAATCTCGACGAATTGATAACCTCCTCCTTTTTTGAAGTCGGTTAAAAAATCCCTCGCCTCTTTTGTGTCTGTCTTTTTGAACGCGAGAAACTTAAAAACCGTAACCATTTCGATGAAATTTGGTATGGAGATAGTTTGAGATCTTGGGAAGGACATAGCGGGACTTTTATCCTAGAAAAACTGTTTCACGTGAGCGAAGCCGCGAGCAAATGCTACTATTTAATATAATAGGACTACAAAGTTTAGTTAATTAAGACACAAACTATGTCACGGAAGACAGCAGAGTAACTTTGGTTTACAAAAGTGATTCTGAGTTTGCAGTGACCCCTTCAGAACCCGTTTAATATCGAAAACTATAGCTAAATTAGCTTTTGTGCAGACATTATGTTAGTTCAAGACCTTTGTGTCTCGCAACAAGTTTATGCTTTGTAAAACTCTGTTGCTTACAAACAACATTTAACTAAAGCCAATCTTAATTCAGATAGATAAGACTCCTTTTTGAACGGAGCGCTCTCCCATCGTAACTTCCATACACGAAGTCCAATTAACAGTAAAATTTACGATTGAACGTCTATTCTCTATTGCAAGTATCTTCGATTCTTGAATTAAATCACTATGCCGGCATTGTATTCTAAACAGTCTTTGTAAACGAGTCTCGCGCTTTCTTTGAACTGTTTTGCAAATGTTTATTTATTTAATGTTAGGATGTTGCTCTTAAACAAATGCTTGAAGGCAGGTGCTGGCGTCACTTCGAATGGTTTTTGTGATCTATGGTTTACAGAAGATGGTGGTACATTATCTGTGTCAATTTATAGGTTTAGAGGTGTATTCTCGAAATTTCCACCAAGTAAACTGTTGTAACAGTTAAGTACATTAGGTGGCTCCTGAAAACTAGTTCTGTGTTTGCTTGTCATAATACAGTTTATGCTGAGATGGCCACCTAGTTATCGCGGTTGGGACGTAGAAATTGATATAAGTACTTAGCGTTTTTTGTTATGTATATACGTATACATCACGTGTACCGCGACAATAAATTATTCTTTCTTTCTTGTAGAATAAGCTGATGGTCATTTCAAAATAACATTCACAAATAAGTATATAAACCACTTAAACCACTTTACACTATTACTCTTCTTAATAATATGATTTTAACCTATTAAAAATATTGAAATTTAATATTCATAGTTTTTAATGAATATTCCAAAGCCTCTAAAACTTTGAGGGTAGTTAAAAATTTCCTAATAAATCGAGTTTACTCCCGCGAGACGCTGCGAAGTGGCGAGGCAAAAATTCAACTTGCAAAATTGCGAGGGAAGCACAATTCTGAAATTCAGTGAATTGTTAACAATTTATCGGATGTAATAAAGAAAAAGGATATTTATTTTAAGTTGAGTTAATTGTTTGTGAACGGTGATGTCACCCATGGTCTGTCAACCAGGTGATCTTCGGTTCGAATTTCGAATCTAGAGCAATGATATTTGTCTGGGTTTTCTGAAACAATTTTCATCGAACTGGATTCACACTTATCGCATAATGTGTTTCCCCTCTGATTTCCACATATAATTAGACGTCTAGATCACGCTTAACACATTGCATAGGATACGTGGGAAAAATCCTTAATCTAAACAAATCAACTTCAAACAACGAAGGCTCAGTCTGGTTCGATTTTGGTTATAAGCCTGAACAAGAACGTACTTTTGTACCAAATTTTCTAATCTTATCAATGGCTTTTTATTGGGGACTGCTTTATCTATCGGAGGGTTGTTTTGTGGGAGTGGCTGAATGCTATCCTTTGTAAGGCGTAGACATGTTGATGGATGCTTCGTCAGATATTGTTGATCAAAAAACTTTTAGTTAGATTTCAATAACCTTCGGATCCATTGCAAAATTGATCAGAAATACTTTGTTTCATACGCTTTTAAATATTTGATTTTAATTATTTTAATCTTCCATTGGTCGGCAGTTATGAATTGCTCTCATTATGCAAGTTAGCTGTAAGTTAAATTGAAATAGGTGTTGTTTAGGATCTACACCTACGTTTAAATCCGTTAGTAAGTTACTGAAAACTATAATATATGAATAACAATTTTTTCTCTCACTCATGTACACAGCGTTATGGCAAGTGATATACGATGACGTCACAGTTTGCTACTACTATTATTTGGCGGCTACGCCTTCCACCAAATTTCAAAGCTCTATAACTATTCATTATTGCGTGGATTTTGAAAATTATTTTTCCGTAATGTATAACAATATTGCATGAATTTTCAAAATACTTTTTCCGTTATGTTTTAGAAAACATACATTTTGGATAAATGTATTTGGTAAGAAGACGTTATCTACCCTATTGATGACAAGGAAGAAGTCATGGATCGTAATTTTCATGCTGGCTTACAAAATATCTACATACCAACAAGTCCCGCAACGCGAGTGAATCATAGCGACTGGTTCCAATGTAAATAAAATATTTACCAGAGTCGTAAACTCAAGTACGTTGCATTTTAATTAAACTTTGATACCATCGTAGAAAGGCAAATCATTGAGGAACCCGAAGCGATAATAAATTTTATAGAGAGAGTACAGTTAACAAATCAGTACGTAGTAAAAGAAACTATTGACGAAGTATCGTTTCGTCTCAAGAGGTTTTTATGGCATTTATCTAGGTATATGGATGAACAAACAGTCTGTCGAGCTTCGAGTACTTGATGTTGGCTCTGTTTGGGCATCAAAGGAGTCTGATTTAGATTTTAAGTTCGGCGTTGAGTATTTGGAGTGGCTTAATTTGCTATAGTCTAAGATTAGATGTTATCGCACTAGTAAAAACGTGCTAGATTTGGAACTTACTTTAATAGTTTTAAGGAAACACTACAGTCTCAAATAGTGTATGTAGAGTCCATTTACACACTATTTGGCGCCCTCGGGACAAAAATTTCTTTTCAAGAGAATAATTTCTCCGCTGGTGGTAGGATACCTATATTTTATATCGGCCCGGATTACAATCACCGTACACAAGTTGTTAAAACCCGCCATGGTGGCTTCCGTAAGTTTGTTGCGTTTCGGGATCAGCCTGTATATATCCGGTTCCAGCAGGCCGGCATAACTGTGACGACTGCAAGAGGTAATCTTTCGTCAGTCGACATTTTGTTGGTCCCCACTCCACTTACCATTAGGTGTAGTGGGGTCACTTTGGCGTGCACGCATAAAAAAAGTACTACCATTTCTGCCCCATATTATGTCAGTATTCAGTATAGAGATATTTGACAATGTACGTAAATATAAACTATAGTCGACATTGTTTTGGAAGTTTGAAATAAATATTGCAGTTCTCTTTGTCATGCCAGTCGTATTCATTATTATTTGTTTCGCGTATTTATACGGACGTATGTTTATCGTTTGTATCTGTTTTTACTTTGAAACTGTATTGCAAGTGTGTATTCATTTCGTTCGCCGAAATAGGGCTTATGTTATTTTGTTTGTTGGTTTTATTCGAACATAGTTTGTTCTTTATATTACTGATATATTTATGTTATTTATTACCTTACAAATCAGTGAGCAAATAAGCCAGCATGTGGGTTACTCTTGGTTAATTAAATCACAATCATCTTCCAACACCTGGTATTGAAATAATGAATGCGTTGACAAGACGCAAAGTTCTAAAGAGCAAGCTGTACGATGCTAACGCCGTCTATTTAAGAAATCCTATTATATCCCATAGGAGCAAATTATCGGGATAAAATTAACCGGTGTGTTAATCCAAGACATGGTATGCTCGTCTCCCAAATTTCATCCAAATGCATTCAGCTGTTTCAGCGTTTACTTCTAACAAACGTCCCAACATTTTCACACTGTTTTGCATTTATTATATTACTATCTGCGCTCGCGGCTTTCCCGCCTGGAAATCAGTGTGTCACAAAGATTTTCTCGTGTAAATCCCGAATCACAAGATTTTTTACAACTACGATCTCCTCAACATTAATCGTAATCTTTCTCAAGTATGTACTATGTTTTAGTAAAAACCACACAAAAATCCGATCGGTAATTGTGAGAAAATTGATCACATACAGACAACTATATATATGACGGCGCGTCTCATGAAAGTCAACGTCAAAAGTGACACCGTCAGTCACTCTAGCGGTGCGTCGTGTCGACGGTATCGGGGCCGACCATCTTTACTTGGCTTTTGGTGGTACAGAACGGCCAGCGCACCACGTTTGCGACGAATCGCTACGAAACGTGTTAATCAGTGTATCAGTGTTATAATGAGTTCAGATGAAGGTCCTCCTGCGCTTTCATATAAAATAAATATCACAAACTATATAAAATAAAGTCCCTATAGACTTTGTGTTATATATAGATATAAGAAATAAGATTAATAAAACTTCGACTAAAACTAATAACTCTACAAATAGTAATTGCTGATCTATTTTTAGGAATTAATGAAACCAGACGTCTGTTAGAATATCTAAGCCTGTATCTAAGGCATTCCGGCTTACCGTTACAAGGCTCATCAGTTGATTCCCGGCTATCTCACCATCAGATGATCACTTCCCGACTTAATGTTTGTTTTTAAGTGATAGGCTTGTAAATCGTTGGATAATGTGACGTAAGTGATGTTTATCTTGAGTCGTTTTCTTGGGATAAATAAATATGATGTAATACTAGGTGTTGCTTGCGGCTTCGGTCAAATAAAAAGCCTAAATCACTGTTGCGATCCATAGCTCCATCAACATAAGTATCAAAACTTCGAATATTGCCGACGGAGGCAAATGACTTTTAAAAAATTCCAATATTCGTAAGATTTTGTGGTCAGTTCAGCTTGACTCTTGGGATGTGGGTTCTAAACATAGCAATATTTTGTGGGTATTTATAAAATCATGTTGATTCTGAAAATGCAGTTATATTATTCCTATTCATTGTTACAAGGCTATCCTTTTAAATATGCTAATTATATAAGTATTCGGTTTATAGTGTTATCAATATAGAAAGAATCTGACGTCTAACAAAACGAGAAGGTTGGAGACCACGGAATATATTTAAAAAAATATAACCACAATGATCACATGACAGTAAGGAAATACGTTGTATAAAACCTCGTGACATCACTGCTTACCCCTCTGAATACAGGTTTATATTAACTCATCTTAAGCTCTGAATAGCGCCTGGTATTTCATTTTTCCCATGGTTTTCATGAAGGCTCTTCCGCAGCACAAATTTATGAAGCTATGAAAAGAATATTTGAGAAGTAACTGAACTGAATTTTTGGTGAAGATTTTGGCTTTACGCTTTAGGTTATGTTTGAATAATACAGGCTTCATACTCTACTTAGTACAAACTACTGAGTTGTACCATTCATCCTTAAATTATAGTTATAGTAGATAGGTTTTAGACATATGTTTGTCTTTTTATTTTTGTTGTATTTATTCCCTTTCATTTTTAAACGGACGGCATTATTTTTTTCGACTGAAGAGCAATAATTATTATCCTATGTCAGCCGATATCTGGATTCCACTCTGCTTACCATTAGGTGCAGTGGGTCATGTTTTAGGACATTATAAAAAAAAATGCTATCGGCATCACACTTATAATTTTCCCGAAATCACACTAAAATATTGTAGTAGGTACCTCTCGAAAACAGTGTTATTTACTAGTTAAATATTTTTTATAAACCATTTAATAATTTCAGAGCTCTCCTACAAATAAACTCACGAAACTTTACATAAAACAAGCACATCACGCCTGTATCCTCGAAGGAGTAGTCAAAAGTGTAATCAAAACACACATTTTCGTCGTGTTCCGTCCCAATGTGTGATAGGGGGCGAGCTTTTCGCTGTATCGCGCACAAATTTCAGATAGGGTGATAGAGCAAATAAGCCAATATCTGTCCGACGCGGGATTCGAACCCAAGTCCTTTTAGCGGTGTCGTACTACACCTGCAATGCAACTGCCACTAAAGCAGTTAATTTACATCCAAAATAATTGATTTTGTAATCTTCTACTTGACATCCTAAATATATTTTGTCATAATAAAAAAATAATTGCAACAGTTTATATCGATATGCGCGTACGCAGTACGTGAATAATTGACTCAGTTATATTCTATGCACGCGTTAACTAGTACGGCGGTTGCATCATGGCGTGGTTAATTTTATAAGATATCCTGGTGTTTGGGTATTGTACGTAAACTATTAGAATTTAATAGATTTAGAGGCCGTTTACGAGGCACGTGTTATATCGAGTAATAAAAGAATGGAGTTTTTTTTGTGGAAGAGCGATATATGTAAGTCAGTGAAGATACCAGTTACGTTATAGTGATGTTTTTACGGGCACAAATAACTATAAAGAAAAATAATTTTTAAAGCTCTGTGATAAAGTACAGTCTGCTTTATACACCAGAAATACTCACATTAGAACTTTTTTTTATATACATACACGGGAAAGTGACCCCTGTGCACTTGATGGTAAGTGGAGTGGAGTTCAATGGAATAGCGACTGACGAGAGATGATTACCCCTCGGCAGTTGACACAATTATGCCGGCCTGTTGGGACCAGGTATACACAGGCTGACTCCCAACTGACACACTGACGTGAGCCTCTATGGCGGGTTTTAACACCTTGTGTACGGTGGTCACTATCCGGTGAATATAAAATATATCCTGCCACCTTCAATAATGTTGGGATCATGAGATTTAACAATTAACATCTTGTTTTTCCCTTAGATTAAAGATCACGAATGTTTGAAATAGTATTTTAAAAAAATTAAACGCTATTCAATAAGTACTATATTTGAAAGTTGCAAACGATATTATTTCCTCGATTGAAATTTCGATAAATGTTAGCAACAATGGAAAAACGAGGCACCTGCCAAGTGCGACATATCTAACATAAAAACATCATGAAATAACGACAATTTCTAATGAGAATCGTCAACGAGTTTTTACTCGGCTACTGTCTCTGGGAACGAGCGTGGCATTCCGTTTCACATGCAGTACGATTAGCGCATCAGAGTTATGAGAAAGTGTTCGTGGAAACGATGGACCGTGGCGGTTTGCGAGGTATCTTATTTCTGCAGTCGAAGTGAGAGAATGTCTCTCTTTTAAGCCTAGTTCATACTACGTTAGTATTTTAATCAAGCAGTGAACAATAGAGTGTATAGATGTGTCTGAACACCTAAGTCGAGTAGATTAGTACAAATTAGTTACTAAATTACTCGCTACTCGACCAAAATACTGATGTAATCCGAACTAAACTTTAGGCGCGACGTTCACTTGAACAGAATCGAAGCGCGCAGAATTGAATCGCTTTTATTTTCAACGCGTTCCTAATGGACGCAGTTTTTTAAACCGACTCTTTAGGAGCAAGGTTTATCTGTTCGTTGTATTTTTTATCTTTGTTCAGTGATAATTTTTACCCCGTGGTTCGATTTACGTGATTCCTTTTGAGTACGACATCGTATAGCCTCGGAATGGTCCATTTTAATTTCATTGATATACCTTGAACTTCGAAGACACAGTGAGGAATTCCTCAAAAATAGGATGTTTTTGTACTGGGTTCAATTCAGCTAGATAACTATAGCAAAGATGTCGTTGTTTGTCTAGAACTTCGAAGATGCCGAAGAGAATTCCTCATAATCAAATAGGATTTTGTTGATTCCTTTTTTGATTGGTTCAGTACTCACGTTTTTTTCTACACGTATTAATATACATATATTTTTATTATTTTGATACATACTTTGTTTCCTTCAACGCTTTCAAGGAATCATAAATTTCAAAACAAAGAATACATTATTTTTTTAATTCAATCCTCATTTGCCTAGATTAATCTCGTGGCACGTGGCTCTATGAATGATGTTGGTCAATGCTTGTTGGCGAAATATCAACAAAGAGGCCACTCAGAGACCAACTGGTGCATGCAAATCACTTGCATAACCAGATTCATTACAATCATATCAATTGAAATTCATCAGTTAGCTGTTTGTTAGTTAAGCAGCTTTTGTTTGGTAACAATGTTTATATAGATCTGAGGCTGTTAACTTCTATCCCAGTTTGAATTGATTCCCGCTAACGGTGCTAAAAATCGATCGAAAATGAACCTTTTACAATTAATATTACGATTAAACTTATTTTTATTGACGTAAAAGAACAGGTTGGCAGGGGACGATCTTGATGCAGGTTGGTGTTGTATCCGAAAGGCTCTTCCGACAGTCATGTTAAACTGGTAAATTAATGAAGCATTGAAAAGATGCTACTAATGCAGAGATTCGTAATTAGATGCCAGCGATGTCGCGACTGTTAAGGACTATCACTAGAGGTTGTCATAAGATGAGAGACGTTTGCGTTTTGTGATTTATAAGTATGAAATAAGTTGTTAAAATTTGTCAAATAGGCATGGATGAGTTAGACATTCTGATTTGCTTTAGTAGTCGACAGCCAGACAATACAATAGGAAAAGGTGACCTGTCGGATCACCAATGGCCCAACTTGAAGCATTTTGTTTTATACTAAACAAATTTACTGATGAATGACGATTCTCTAGGTCTGTTCGAAATCAGCTGATCCCGAAACGCGACACACTTACGTTGGTCAGTATGGCGGGTTTTACACCTTTAGGTTGGTATGCTGATGTAGGGTATACAAAGGGTTAGGGAGTCGGTCCAATGGTCGCTCGGATTATACTTCCGAGTATCGACATTGGGCCGTAAGACCGGTGAAACCAACATAACAGATAATCCCCAAATGGTGGAAGCAAAAAGCGTTTGTTCCCCGCGATAAAAACCTGTGTACGTTTGCCACTAACCAACTTATCAACCATTTGACTGGCTCTGGACATTCGAACCACGGGAATGAGTCAGTCCCGTACGATAACAAAATACAGTAAGGTCGGCCATTCTCTCGCCTTGTCCCGTATGCGTGGTGTTGTGTGACAGAAATACGATGCCTCAGATACCGAGCAGACATCACATCATTGCGTGTTATAAACAATGTGACGTGACTAGTGATGGTAATTATCGATAAGATTGCAACACTGCGGCATGATATAGCGAAAGAAGGTAGTTTTAAATAAACTGAAACTATAATTATACACGTGCACTAGAGGTAGGCAGATGACCTTACAAAATTCGCAGGAGGCCGCTGGATGCGGGCCGCTTACAATAGGTCGATTTGGAAATCTTTGGGGGACGCCCATGTTCAGCAGTGGACACCCTGCGGCTGATGATGATGATGACACGCGCACTATATTCTCCAAGGGGAAGGGAAATGCGCAACTGATGCATCCATTTTCCGCCGTGTGTATTCTATTCCATGAAGTATTAGGGGGTAAACCTATCTGCGTACTGGCAACAAATTCCAGACTCCGCTGATATTGAGTAGAAAAAAGCAATGTCACTTTGCCCCACCCAGGGGTCGAATTCGAGACCTCATTACTGCAGTCGTATCCAGTCGTATGCAGTCATAGACTTACTATTAATAATAATGCCAACCTTGTATTATATTACTAACTCTCTCCTGGGCCTGGTACCTTGCAATTAAAGAGGTTTGTTGCTTGTCCACCACGCTAATATCATAGGTAGTGTTTTGTAGTTATTGTAATAGTATATTCGCTTTATTGGGTAGTTGTAGTGTGTAAAGGTCATGTACAGGAAAGTCTTGGATTCAAACTTCAATTTAGACAGTTAGTGTTGATTTTTTTAAAACGATTTGTGAGGACTCGATCGGACGTAGAATTTGAGAGCAGTAAGAAAAGTGGTTGTAAAAATTATTAAAATTAGAATTATGAAAATAAAAATATCGAATTATCTATCGACAACGCTCATCCCTACGAGAAACAAACATGACTCCGTGCGTTTGTCAAATAACGGTATTTCAGTTTATCACCGCTGTTTATTGGGAGTAATAACTTTCTGATTGTAATGCACGCTGTTTAGTGCTTTATGGGTTGATTGAGACGTGAACGGACGTGACTTCGAATATGTGAAGTTGTATTACTTATTTTTTTTACGGAGAATTATTTTGACCGCGATGAATTGTACGTTTGATGTCTTTAAATCAAAATATATAATTGGATTTATTTTAATCCTGGCACAACATCTTAATTCGATTAGAAAACAATGTATAATCCAAAACAATGCTGAACGAAACAAATTGAATTAGAACGGTTGCTACAATTATGACGGCTTATTGGCTGATGAAATACGATTCGCCGAAACGATCTATCAGGGTTTCCTATAATCTACTATAGCCTCTATTCAGTAAGTGGAATGGAGTGATGTGGTGGTTTTTGTCCATGGAAGGGTATATTATATGAATATACCTTTCCATTGGTAAAAATGTCATCATAAATCGTAATCGATTACACTTTTATTAATTTGAATGACGTGACGAGCTTGGCGTTCGCCTGATGGTAAACGATACGACCGCCCATAAACAGTAGAAACACCATCCAAGAATTTGCTTGCTATGACGAGACTAGCTTGGCGTTGGCCTGATGGTAAGCGATACGACCGCCCATGCGATGCACTATCCAACACCTTGAATTACAAAGTATTGTTTGGTATTCCCCTGCGCTCGCCATCCTGAGACATGAGATGTTAAGTCTTATTATGGTCCAGTAGTTACAGGCAAGCGAAATGTCGGACGCCCGCCTACAAGGTGGACGGACGACCTGGCTAAGGTCGCAGGAAGTCGCTGGATGCAGGCCGCTTCCAAAAGCTCGACGTGGAGATCCTTGGGGGAGGCCTATGTTCAGCAGTGGACTTCCTGTGGCAGAGATGATGATGATGATGAGTTACAATGGCTACTCTTTCAAATCGGAACACAACAGTGACTACACAGTAACAGTAACTACCCAAACGGACTCTCACATATATGATATAATGTTCATCAAACATACATTGTTACTATCGTCCAACTGTTAATGGTTTACGCAACGATCACCAAAAAAACTTTTACTGACACAAAAACACTGATAAATATGCACACTTTCGATGTTAAGTTTGGCCTGGTTGAATCAAAAACCAGTAATCAAGAGCTCTGATACCATACTTTTGTTTAAACAATACAGATCAATTTACAATGGATTTTTATAAGATTAGATGGAACTCTCATTTGGACATGTTTTTATAATGATAGAGATCAGCTTATATTGGTTTTCGTGTCCAGTTTATAATGAGCTATTAATGTAAGAACCAGTGATGATGGATGCGTGTCTTTTTAGTTGGTGATTGCTGAAACAATAGTGTTGTAATTAAAGATGTTTTACTGTCGAAATTGTGTCACTTTCTCTTGGAATTTGAAAGTACAATTACTAATCTCAGCTGGGAATCGCGCCTTCCTACCGCTTTGTCTCTTTCGTTTACCAAGCAGCAGTGCAAGCACCATCGAGCTTCTATTTCAAGGACATCGTAGCTCACATAATGTCTGATGAAAAAAAAAATTATTTAAAATTTCTCAAATATAATATCGAACAAGTGGACAAAATCGAACATCAAGGTCCAGCGACCCGCTTTCATCGATACATAACCTGTAACAATAAAAGTAATCAAAATCTCAAAAAAACACCGAGAATCGAAAATGGATTGACTTGTTTATCATTTTTGTATGAAAACATCAATATTTTGACACCAGGCTATTAAGATAAAGATAGGCAATTACAATAACCGATCGGTGTCGGTTCGTATCTCAATTTGCGAGTGTCGGAACGTCATTAACACCAAATGATAGCGATTTACTTGAGAACGACAAATTACATGGGTTTTAAGCTGTTGTGTGTACATGAATGAATCTCGCTTAACTGAATATAGACTATAACGGCCAATCTCAACGGAGATCAGCCGGAGATATTATAGTGTTCAAGTGTACGAGCAATACACAGGTGCTCTCTCTGTGCCTTCGCTCTCATAGTTCGGTGAGACGGCAATCATGACCGGAGAGATATCAGACGCAGGACCAACGGCTTAACGTGCTTCCCGGGGCATGGAGGTACCATCATCAACTTCCTGAATCTGAGAAACCTAGTCATAATTATTTCTGGCCCGACCTAGGATTCGAACCCAGGACCTCAGCGCAATATTCGTCTCACCGCGTATGCTTTAGGTGCAACTAAGCCACCGAGGCAGTCGTATAGGTATAGCAGGTATAAGTGAAAGACAAAAAAATATTTTTCTATATAAATAAGGCACAGTTCACTCAAATAATGATTGTTACGAATATATATACTTATACTGTACGGTGCGCACAGTATCTTTATGATAGAATGATATTATTGTTTGTGAGAATGAGAGAAAGTCCTTTTGATAGAATATAGATATATTGAAATACTTTGATATAATGATAATGAGTACGCGCGGAATGATTGATGACCGAATGCGAACTGATTGGACAATATTATGATACTATGACAATTCAAACGGCGTAAAATGCTGATGATACAATTTGTACGTGCTTGCCCGTACATGCTCCCGGGCGAGAAATGGGGAAAGAGAGGTTTATGAAGTTAATGATATGTGAGTGACATGAGTTACAAGATGATCAAACAATGGTTCCTTATAATTAAATGATTGACAAGGTGATAAAACAATGTTGACTTAAAATTAAGCCGATTGATTAAAATGTCTATAAAGCACGGGCGAAGTGCTTTTGTTCACATATCGCGAATTTGTATCGAGCTTTACACTATCGCACATATCAGATTCACTTTTACATTGCTTTATTTCACCTAAACCGCGACACTGATATAAGGCACTTGTTTCACTACACTGATTCACTGCACACTCACTGACACAACGAACCAGGGGCGGATGCCTTGGGCCCACTGTATCGACCTTGACGACTGCTTCCTCTGCTTGGCCCGTCGCCGGCGGCTCAGTCTGCGTCCGCACACGGCAGCGGCGCCAGAGAACCGCGGCACCTAATGCAACTGCTACCAAAACTACTAGGTATATGGCAACGTAGTGATGCACATCATGATACGAGACGCGCTCTGTCAAAATTCCTTCTGAATCTTGTTTCAGTTGCTTGATTTGTCTATTTATGTCCTCAAAACTATTTTGATGATCGAATGTTGATTGATTTTCGACAGTGGAAACAGGTACTGATAAATTGATGATTTTGTTGATAGGTGGAATTTCTATTTTTAATATATCTGCTTCTTTATTCAAAATGTTTGATTGTAATTTGTGAGCGAATATCGTAAATGTGCTGCCTTTGATAATGCACTTGTCGCTAAGTGATATGATTCCCACCTCGCGTAATATTTCTGCTGCAATATGATTCTCACATATGATTCGTACGGTGCATTGACCGCAGCAATAAAATAAATAAGTGTTTATATTGCTAAGTTCTGTCCATGTGTTTTGCAATTGGCTGTCTTCGTAAGACATTTATCTGATGCTTGA